>NW_021853485.1:5027485-5062023 GCF_003651465.1 Formica exsecta
CCTACGGGGGGAGGGGGGGCTCCACTTCCGAAAGATATAACCTAACCCAAACCTATTTCTGATTTAAAACTAAAATTTGGTTTGGGTTACGTTATATAACCCAAACCTAATTTTCGTTTCGAATTAAACTTTAACTTTAAATATCTCAAAAATTATAAGAGACCGCCGATTAAGTTATAAGGAAAAGTTACTCAGGATCATGATCTTGACAACATATGTCAAGGTCAACATCGTTGGATCCGTTTTTATAAAGTTTTATTATCATGTCCAATACTTTAAAGTGATATATCTCGAAAACTATTGGTCGGAAATTTTTTTAACTATTTTTCCCGTGTTCCTCGTCAAAAATGTCTTCAGAAACGACCTTTCAAATAGGGGGCCGTAATTATCGTAATCACCCCCCGATGGATATCCTGAAAAAATGCACTTACTCTATATCGTCTTATCTGTGTGATATCAAGCTAATCGGATACTATTGGATATGGATTGATATAAACCGTTTTGCAGCGCGCCTTCATGATATACGCGTTTATCTGACTATTGACACGCCTACGTGAACGTAATCATGATTGATCTATCGAGCGCGCAATGAAATTTATGCGTCGACTTCCTTCACTTACTATCTGCATATGTAAACATGCGTCAGTTTATGTACAAAGAAAATAATCGAAGTGTTATCATCAACGTACATTGCGTCGCACAATTAGAGAGCGCTTCACATTTCACCGCAAATCAAAGGAAAAAAATCATCGTCAGTTTCACATCATGTTCTGCAGTGAACTTTTCTTATCTCTTGCTCGAGCAATAATTTCGAACATCTTTTTATGACGCGGGAGACTGATTTCTTTTCCACTCTTGTATTATACATACAAATATTTTAGGAATAATGGAAATAATTAAAATTATGAGGAATAATTGAATGGAATCTCTCCATTGGGCGAATAAATTAAGATTCTCGACTAAAATTATTTACTCGAGATGAAATTCTAAACAAGTTCCTCGAAAATACAATTCTTCGAAATTGATCCTGTTGGCTCTCTGCGAAGTTGAAATGACCAGGAGTTTATGGCCGTTCCTCGCCAATGATCGCGTGTGTATGCACATCCTATGTTGACACATAGTTTCTCGATTGATGCTCGCCGCAGCATCAGATTTCGGATGCTGCGGCATCGGCGTCGATGTGGCGTCATGCATCGGGAAATTACGTCGGCATAGCGTGGGTGCGCTTAAACGGGTGGTTGTGTTTCCGCGAGAAATTTACGCTTCGCTGATTCGTAATTGCCGATTATTTAAATTTCATCGGATATCTCTTCTCATTAGTCGCCATTCTTTGAATGGGACAAATATTGAAGATAAAAAATCCATGCGGTTGTTTTCAATAATCTCGCAAGATATAACTTTAATATCTCTAATTTTTAGAGAAAATTTATTGAGTTACTAAATATATATTCTCCTATATATAAAAGTTCTTAATTTATATTGAGAAAAGTAATTTATATATCCAAATTTGTGAATTATCTAAAGCCGTAAAAATTTTTTAAGCTTTGTTTGTTGAATTTGAATGAGAAAAAAAAAGATTAACACACAATTGATAGAAGAGAGAATGCTTTAAATGTGCTGTTATTACGCTAAAATTTTGTCGCGACAATTCCCCAGGGCGGGGAGACTTAATTGCCGTTGTGATAACTTAACATTAAACATAGATATTAACTTCAGCAAGCAAGTTAACTGAATTCGTTGTTAACTTTGCGACTTACGAGATAGCCAAACACAAGCTATACGACGCATATAGTATAAATGCAAACCCTGCCGACCGTTAACCGCATTATTGTTTGCATGCTCGTTTATTACTCATTTGCTCTTTATATCAAAATTAAGCGTCGTTTGCCGATATATAGAGAAGTTTAATATAGGTTTTAATAGTTAAATAGAGGAATAAAACACTTATTTTTTTAAATTAACGATAAAATTGATTATATGCATTCATATAGAAGTTTATGAAAAAGGAAAAGTATAAAATATATATTTTCTTCCATAAAATAAAATAAAACTAGTTCGCTGCTAATCTGAGCAGCGTCACGATCCATCAACGATTTTAAAAACAACCTTCTTATAAAGAAAATTAATAAAACTGTGCAAATTCAAAATTTGCACATTGCTTTCTCATCATTTTATTTCGCTCACAAAGCTTAAGCTCTTTAAGCGGGTTTTTCAATTTTGGCTTTCTCATAGAGGAAGATACCTCAAAATTTGCGAAAGTTACAGCGTGTACAGACATTTCTCAACAAATTTAAAATTTTATAAAAAATGAACTCTTTCACCGATCCTCACTAAATTCAATACCATCTTTTAATGCTCTATTCATACTCTATTCATTTAAAAATATTTAGCTCGATATCTCAAAAATTGTGAAAGTTAGAGGTTGTACAATGTACATACATACATACAGATATTTTTTAAAAATATGGTTTTTGACATTTTGGAACATTCTAAACACATCAGCATAAAAAACTGAAAAAAAAATTTGTCACGAAAACAAAGCTTTCTCTATGACGAAACAAAAATAAAAAATCGACAAAAAGCCACAAAATTATTGTATCGATATTATTATTATTATTGTACGATACTACTAATATAATTATTGGTAGAAAGGTAAAATTTGCCATAATTTATAGACGCGATCAACTCGGACATATTTTCTCGTGCAATAATGCATAAATCCTTCTCGTAGTAGACGTGTCTTACCATATGAAGTGCAAAACGTCGTTTAAGACACATAGTGTCGCACGTGCGGACGAATACACACATGCCATCGGGATATAAATCAGTCGATGGCCAATAATCGTCAGCCGCTGCCCACTCGATAAAGTACTGTATGGCACAGTAATTGCCATAAGATTGAAATATGAAATTCAATTCGGCGGTCGCCATTGAAATGCATTTCCCATGCCTGTTTAACTTTATTTACAAGTGTCGGTGAATTTTTTATGAAATTGAAATGTAGATAGGCGTGGTCGTCTTTATTTTATAAAAATCGTGCAAAGTTTCCCAGACGCAACTGAGACATTTACAACTTGAAAGTTCAAGATGTTTTAAAATTTTATTTCTCTATAAAGCGCTACATATATTCAATTTAATTGCATAATGTTCAAAGATGTTCGCATTTTCGATTTTTTGAATTTTACATGTCTGACTTTTCGGATACATGGGTATGTATCATTTTTCGAGTTATCAAATACAAATCATAAATTATATATTTGTAACTATTTAATTCATAATTTCTCTGTGCAAAAAGTAATAACTTCATGTTTTATTGAAGCTCGCAAGAAAGATCAGAATAAATTTGCGAAAGGTGGATCGCTTTTTGAATATTAAACGAATACAATTATGTCGATCATGAGTTTTGAGAGAAGCCACCTCTTGGAAAAAAATTACGGAAGACAACGTATCGTCCTTAATTAACATCGTTAGTTAAGATTGTTCATTAGCCTGATTTTCCCGATCCTCGATTGGGTCATTGGAGTGTATCCAGTTCGATCCAAACGGATCTTGTGCACTGATGCATGCATAATTACCTGCCAGTTTAATCGCAGGTAATAGACGGCTATTAAATGTTCTCTCAAAGACAGTAGTTAACGTTTTTACGTATGAAGGAAACAATTTTTACGAAAAATGTTGTATAAGAGATTTTATATATATCAAATGAAAATAGATGTGTACCGTTCTAAAAATCGCACTATCGAACAATTCGGAAGAAAAACTGGGTGCATAGAAAATGCACAACTTCTTTCAACAAATTTTTTTTCTTTTTTTTTGTGCAAAAGATGCATCCGCTGTGTTTTGTGAAAAGAGAGATGACTTTATACTTTTACGATAATACGATAACATCGATACGGGGTATTATCACAAATATAAGACACATGCTATCTCATGTATTATTTCACGGAAAGGAGGGTAATGCTATATCTCTCGTTAGCATCGTAAACCGATCTGTCTTCACCAGACACTGTCATTTCTTCGGTGCACCCAAACCGTTAATTTTCGCAGCATCGTGCAAAAAGCGAACCGCAATTTTGATTTATGTCACAATGCATCAGTCCGGGCTCCATCGCAACGCGAACAAATTAATCTTCGATTAAAAAAATAGTTAGATGGGAAACAAAGAAAGGATTGACATCCTTATGCAGTAATAAATAATAATTTGTAATAAATTAATAACAATTATATTTTGCGCCTCGTTCTCGAGATTACTGATGTAGTTACCCTCGTGGTCATTAGATGTCACAACTTTTAGAGTGAGTTAAAAACTGAGATTATATACATATAAGAAGGTTAAGTCATGAATTCCAATTACCCATAATGCAATGCAAAGAATCGATGTGTGAGCAGTCGCTATTGAAAAGAGATGCTAAATTAGGTAGATTGTTTTGGCTTACACATCGATTCTTTGTATTACATTATGGATAATTGGAGCTCATGATTTAACCTTCTTATATATAACCTTATTGAAAACGAATCTGCCATCTTCCTATCTACCATTTCCCTATTTCGTCATATATCTTTTTGTTGTGCGTTAAAATAAGCATGTAAGAATGAGTTCGCCAAATAATTGTGTGGACTTTGAAGGGTTTTCGAAGTGTTTTTCAACAACTAGTGTTAGAATCATACCAAAAAGGAAAACGGAAAAGGACGAAATAGTAGAGATTTTGGAGAAAAAAGTAAAAGATTTACAAAAAGAGATTGAGGATTTTCAGATCGTATTAAGGCAAAAGGAAGGGGAACAGGATAGCGTTGAATCATCTCAACCGAGTAATGATGAGACAGCTGAGGAAGATAGTGTGAGAGTAGAAGGTAAGAGGCTATTTAATGAAAGAAGTATCTGATGAGCCTACACTGGAGGTAGGACATATCAGAACGCGATCTGACGAGTCTACACGAGAGATAGGATAGGTGAGAAGTCTATCTATTAAATTAAAATTGTTATAAAAAATTGTTATAACAAATTATTTGCCTCAATAGAAAACAAAATAGAAAATAAAATTTTTCTTTTGTTCTATTTTTCTTCTGTTGATGTTTAGATGAACTAGAAGAGAATAAACAGAGGATAAGGAGAATGTATTACCTGATGATAAAGAAGTAGATAAAAAGAAAACGGAGAAAAGAAAAGAAAGACGAATTAGACGATGAGGTTCTCAAGGTATTGGACGAAGATCTATTAACCTCAAAGGCATTGGAGATAATGTTACACTCATCACTAAATAAAAACATTGGATCCTGAATGGGATTAAAAAAGAAGAGAAAGAAGATCTACTGACTAAATATACCAGACCGGAAGGTTTTGAGACCCCAGTGGTAAATCTAGAAGTGGCAATAACTTTGGTTGTATCTTTAACGAAACGAGACAAATACATGGCTGAAACACAACGCTTAGCTGAATCTGCTTTAAGAGCACTAGTTGCCGCACTGTCAACAATTTTGACAAAAGATGAAAACATTAATAAATTAACCTTTATAAAACAGCTAAGTGATACTGGGAAACTGATTTTCGAAATACAATTTCAGCAGACTGAATCCAGAAAGGCTATCATCAAGCCAGGATTGAACAAACGAATTAGAGATCTACTCAGCAATACTAAGACAGACATTTTCTTATTTGGTAAAAGTCTTGGGAACAAAATTAAAGAAATCAAGGCAATGGAAAAATTGAGCCAGAATTTCAAGAATCAATCAACGGCAAAAATCACTCAACCCTCCAAGAATTATTTAAACTCAAAAGGCCCACAGGCGAAGAGGCCGTTTGCCAACCAAGCGGGCAACTTGAATGCAGGAGCGCAGGACCGGCAGAAATTGTTCTTCAGGAACAAATAACAATTTTACCCAAGAGCCCAGAGCCAGAGGGGAGGAAAGACACCGAACAAATACAAGTCGATATAAATGTAGGTAGAGTAGCTGGTAGGTTAAGAAATTTTGTAACACAATGACAAGAGATAACAAATGACAGATTTGTGTTAAACTGTATATCTGGGTACAGAATAGAGTTTTATAAAAAGGTTGAATAGCCATAAGTTACCAAAATTAATTTTTTCCTAAGTCAGAAGTAGGAAATTATGTAGAAGTTATTGATAAACTGCTGGATAAGGGGGCTATTGAACTGTGCTTCCCAAAGGAAGAACAATTTTTGTCACCCTATTTTCTAATACAAAAATCGGATGGGAATTTTAGATTCATCTTAAATTTAAAGAATTTAAATGAATTTATCTGGCCAAACCATTTCAAAATGGAGGATGTCAGAACGGCAGCAAAGCTGATTTTTCAAAACTACTTTATGTGTTCAGTAGATTTAGAAGATGTCTATTACCCGATACCCATTCATGAGGAATGTAGAAAATACCTGAGGTTCAAATTTTTAGGAAAGCTATACCAGTTCAATTGTGTATCTTTTGGGTTGAGTTCTGCACTCTTGGTATATACGAAAATCTTGAAACCGGTGAGATTTCTAAGAAAAAGAGTTTTACCTTAGTGATATATTTGGATGATATATTATGTATTGAAGCAAGTGTTGCGGAATGCGAACTAAATGTCAAAGAGACAATGAAACTGTTAGAATCATTAGGATTTCTTATCAATAGAAGAAAGAGTTCAGTAATACCATCAAATAGATGTAAATTCTTAGGTTTTGTCATTGACTCGATGAAATTTGCAATTGAATTAACACAGGAGAAAAGAATTAGACTATTAAGGTTAGTAGAAGAATTTAGTGTAAAAAATAGGTGCTCAATTAGAGAATTTGCACAATTGAGTGGTAAGTTAATAGCGGCTTGTCTTGCACTTGAGTATGGTTGGGTGTATACCAAAATCCTTGAAAGAGAAAAGATGTTAGCTCTTAATCGTAATAATTATCAGTATAACAGTAAGATTTGAGAATTGATAATACAACGGCCATTTCTTATGTAAACAAAATGGGAGGCATCAAGTATCCCAGGTATAATGATTTATCAAGGAAGGTCTGGCAATGGGCCGAGGAAAGACAGATTTTCCTATACGCAACGTACATCAAAGGCCAACGAAGCATCAAAGGACAATATTGAAGCAGATGCGCTATCTAGAATTAAAAATATAGACACATAGTGGGAGTTAGATCAGGGTGCGTTCGAAAAAATTGCAAGTACATTTGGTAGACCAAAAGTGGACCTATTCGCCACAGGCGGAAACACTAAATGCCAGCAGTTTCGCTTGGTTTCCAGAGCCAGGAGCATTAGAAATAGATGCGTTTACGGTGGACTGGTCTAACTTAGAATTTTATCAAATTAACTAAAGGCTCTTATGATTATATCATACGAAGAAGATAAAAGGCAATCAAGAGTCAGCGCAGTAATTTGTGCGCATATGTTTTATTACAATCAAATTACATTGATATTTTGACTACGTGATAGACAAAATCACAAAAAGCGTACGTTTCGGTTCCTTTTTTTGGACCATCCTCAGCGCAATTACAAAGTATATGGAATATATTATATCAAAAATGTGACAATAATAATACGCAGAACAAGAGTGAGTCACCCATGTTGTCAGATGGTAAATGTTATATAATGTAATCTCGAGACAAAAGAGATTGTTCGATAAAATATACTACATTAAAAAATAACTGGCAATATAATTATACCGAACTTGAGTGCTTTTATCTTCTTCGTATTAGAATTTTATGTTTTCCCGCCATTTTCACTGATATTAAAAGCGTTAGTTAAGATTAAAAGAGATAAGGCTAGACGAGTATTAATAGTACCGGATTGGCGAAATCAACCGTGATATCCCTTGTTCAAATCACTATTAGTAGGTATTAGTAGGTGATCCGTTAATTATTAGGCCGAGATCTGATCTTCTTGTGTCTCCCTGTAGGTCGAAGCAACATCCCAGGTCGAAAAATCTTACTTTAATGGCAAGGACAGTATCGGCAAGGCTTTTTTAAAGAAAGAAGTACCTGAAGAAGCAATAGGAGTTATTTTAGCATCTCTAGCAGTGTCTGCTGTAAAGCAGTACGAATCAGCACTGAAACAGTGGTGGAGCTTTTGTAAGAAAAAAGGATTGGATTTCTTCGAGCAAAAACAAAATAGTGTACTAAAATTTTTTTCGGAGAAATTTCAAGAGGACGCAGCGTATGGTATGCTAAACTCCGTTAGGTCCGCGATATTTTTAATATCTAAAGAAAAAATTGAGGAGGATCCTATAATCTCGCGCTTTTTAAAAGATGTTTTTAAGTTAAGGCCAACAGTTCCAAAATACACATTTACCTGGGATGTGTCAATTGTACTACGGTACTTAGCAGAATTAAATCCTCTAGAAAGATTACCGATAACAGAATTAACAGAGAAGACTGTAATGTTAATGGCATTGTGCACAGCACATAGAGCACAGACCTTGGCGAATATAGATATTAGAAATATAAGACAGGTTACAAATGGCATGGAAATCAGAATGTCGGAATTAATAAAAACATCTGGGCCAGGGCGTCTTTAACCCAATTTGATAATTCCAAAATTCAATGAAAAACAAAAGCTGTGTGTAGCGTCAGTATTAAATAGGTATCTAGAAATAATAGGCAGATATAGAGGTAATATTAAGAAATTTCCATAAAAAAGCCTTATAAAGGAGTGTGTAGTCAGACGATTAGTAGATGGGTTAAAGCTGCGTTATATAAAAGCGGAATAGATGTTTCTATTTTTGCTGCACACTCAACAAGACATGCAGCTACTTCAGCAGCCTTTGCGAATGGGGTGAACTTAGACATTATTAGACGAACAGCGGACTAGTCTGAAGATTCGCGCATGTTTGCGCAGGTCTATAATTGGCCAATAGCGACTAGTGGATGACTTTGCACGTTCAATTTTACAAGTTAAAAATAAATAAATAATAAAGAAATTATTAGATAATATTATACCGAACTTGAGTGAGTGACCCATGTTATACAGAAGGCAAATGTTACACACGGATGTTCGAGACAGAATTGTTCTGCGTATTATTATTGTCACATTTTTTATATAATATATTCCATATACTTTGTAATTGCGCTGAGGATGGTCCAAAAAAAGGGATCGAAACGTACGCTTTTTGTGATTTTGTCTATCATGTAGTCAAAATATCAATTAAAAAATATCAAAATATAATTTGATTGTAATAAAACATATGCGCACAAATTACTGCGCTGGCTCTTAATTGCCTTTTATTTTCTTCGTATGATGTAATCTCGAGAACGAGGCGCGAAATATAATTAAACGATCAAACGAACTTACCTGAAGTGAAGTTCGATCGCAATTATATGAAGAGTCTCGTTCGAAGAGATTACAACCCCCCCCCCCCAAAAAAAAAAATCCTTTTTTTCCTACCCTTATATAAGAACTAATAATTTTTTAAATATACTCTAAAAATATGATGAAACAGGGAAATGGTAGATAGGAAGATGGCAGGTTCATTTTCAACTCACTCTAAAAGTTGTGACATCTAGTGACCACGACGGTCATTACATCAGTAATTTCTTCGAACAAGGCTCTTCATATAATTACGATCGAACTTCACTTCAGATAAGTTTGTTTGATGGTTTAATAATGGATTTTCAGTTATTTGTGAAAATTTTATATTATAATAGAAATAAACACATTTGCGTTTTACATAGTTGAGGTTATTGGCAACATATGTTTAAAGTGGAAAATATTTGATATTTAGAAAATCACGTCACCGGGGATAAATTGTAAATGAATGGGGACTGTAATAAAGAATGCGGTCTTATACGATACAATCAAAAGAGAACAATTCTTCGACAACGAGGATCACCTTGTGTCGGAATTGCATCGGCGTTGTGTCGGACGATTGAATTCCGGTTCTCGTTCATTCCTACCACGAGATTAGGTCCGAACTTGGCAGCTTTTGACAAATACTGCGCGTGCAAGCACAAAGCGGAGTTTCTATTTTCTAGGCAAGACACTTATGCCCCGCTCCAGTTCCTTACGCGGCTTTTCTTCACAGACTTCTATATACTACTAGACCGATAGCTCCCGGCTGAAAAGTGAGGCAAAGTGGAGGAGATATGGTGGCCATTTCTTGTTAGGTAGCTTGTATACACGGTGTCTCGATAATAATGATAAGTAACAAGTATCTCGGTAATAATAAAGCAATCTGGCACACAGTGTAGATACATCGACAAATACATACTACTTTATTTACCTAACAAGACATGGCGGAAACTACCCCTACCACTTGCCTCACTTTTCAGCCGGGAGCTATCAGTCTAGTAGTATATAGAAGTCTGTGCTTTTCTTACCCAACTCTATATCTCTTCTCACCACGACTAGCTACTCTACTTTTGCGACTGTTAAGTTTCGCCATTTTCCGTGTCTGTATTGTTATAGCTAATTCATTTATTACAAAATTTATGTACTTAATCCGACAATTTACATAAGATTTTTCATTAATCTTTTGTGCATTTTTTAAAAATTGTATTTTAAATTTAAGTTAGTTATAGTTATTAACCCATTTGGTGTAAAAAGCTTTTTACTTGAATATATGACATATTTGTAAGATTTTTCACTAATTCTTTATATATTTTAAATATATATGTATTATATATTTATAAAAAATCACATTTAGTTAAAAATGAAAAATTAATTCCTATATTGAATTTTTGAGATTTTCAGACGAAGAGATCTTTTATTATACATTTTCAGATAAAAGAAACTTCATAAAATATTTGATGCAGAACTGCGTGACTACATGATACAGATGACTGACAATATCTATTTTTTAATTTTTGTAGATATTCTATATTCTTGGAGCAATTTTTTAAAATAAACTTTAATAAAGAGCGAAAAATATGAAAAATCGAATCCAATTTCTTTTACGGTAATTTATTCTTAATTAAGGATTTGTTTCCTTCTGCTAGACAGTGAAATTCTTATATATGTGACATTTTGTAGAAGAGAGAGCCTCAGGAAATATTCCCGAAAGAGAATTTCATTTTTCATGACAGCACTATCGCGTCGTTGCAACGTTCGCTCGTGGCGTTTGCAGCATCCGTCAAAGAAATGCAGTTCTATCGAGAACACGTGTATTTATTTGCGATACATTTCTTCTTATCACGTTTGTTCACTGAAAAGTGACATTTCTCTCTTTTCCTTCTCTCGTTCTACTTCTCTTTTTCTCATTCATTTGTTCCATTCTCCCATTCTTTGATCGTTGTATCGCAAAATCCTTTAATATGGAATATCACGATCAAACTTCTTTTTTATTAAACGCACAATTTTATACAGACTGCTGATAATAATTAAAAATTAATGCACGCGTCAAACACTAATTTGCGTGCGCGTAAAGCCCCTTTTGTCCGTTAAAAAGTTTGTTCCGTTTTATTCTTTTGCGTATGGAAAGCCCTTAATTAGGTTGAAGAACGATGGAAGTAATGATTTAAAGTATCGCATACATAATTGTATATGTATATTTCGCGAGATGATATGATTAATCCTTCGCTGTATCTTTTACGAATCGCTATATAGATTTCGTATTATTACGCGCAACATACGATAAAATAATATATTCAGACAAAAAAGCTTTTTTAATACTAATTTTATGAAATATTTTGAAACTCAATTCCGATATTGAATAACGATAAACCCATAATATATCATGCGATATTAATATCGACAGTTGAGTGCGATTAGATGCCCATATTTACCTAAGAGCCATCTAAAAAAAATCTCCAGTATCCATTTTAATAATAAAAAGCAGTTTTTACTTAAAGAAGTATTAAAAAAAATAGCAAACAAATGAAAGAACTAATCAAAAATCGATATCTGATAAAAGCAAAATATTAGAAATTAATGTCGAGGCAGTGGACTACTCATTTTTTTTCAATACACGTCCACGGCTTTATAAAGAAACGAAACACAAAAACGATTTCCCGCATTCCACGCGCGTCTCCTTTTCAACCACGTCGCTCTCACGGGAACGGATTTCGATCGAGATCGCTGGATCACGGTCCGACAGTTGCTGCCATCAATGCGATCATCTTGGGAATCGTTACTTGCGCAAAATTTGCGAACGAAATATGTGGTTTCTCTGACAGAATGTTATAAAATTCGCATAGACACGGGAAAAAACGACGGGAAATCCGCGGTCCACAAGGTATCAAGATAGCGGGATCAACGGTAACGCGAATGGTAGACGACAGTCAAGAGAAGCATCCAATAATAATCGTGACACACTTTTTCCCTCGAATGCGTCCTACCCCCTGTATTACCTACCTTTCTTTGCTATGCGTCTATTATATCTGCTTTTCTCTACACGGGAAAGGCATTGCATCGCACATCAAGAAACCGACCTACTTCGCGTCGTTGTTGTATTTGTACCGTTCTTTCGTTACGTTATATCGCCGATAAAACTAGTGAAAATTGTGCATGATAACTCAGATCATATATGGAGAATAATGCTTTTCTAATAATAAAATTATTCGTTATAACATCATTAAAAGATAACGAGCACTTGTTCGATAGATGTTAATGATACTTATATATACATCGTCTTTTTACTTATTTCTCCATTAATAATATTTATTTAAAAATTATGCGTTAAACAATCAAGTGGGAAAACTGGCAAATAAGAGAGAAAATTATGTATTAAATTTTTTGAATCAGAAATAATTAAAAAATTTGGTACAGTTCTATCTGTATAATCCGATTCTATCAGTAAAAAATCATCGCGGTGTTCTATTTTTAGAAGATTTGAATTATCCATTCATACTTATAGGGTAGAAAATACATCTTTGATATACAGGGTATCTGATAAAAATTGTGCCAACGCTCGTGAGTGGGTAGAGCACAGTAATCCGAGTGGAAATAATAATATGGCCCCGATTAGGAACTGATCAGGCAAGCCTTAATTAGTGATCGGGTCCTGATGAGTACACCTGATCAGGACCTGAGATGTTTGGTAACGCAATGCCGCTATCGGGAACTGATCTGAGGATCTTATCGGGAATCTAATTTATTTAATCGAGATTCTTATCGGGTGATTATGAGGTATAAGTTTATTAATTATATAACGCAAGAGAATATAATACAAATAATTTTGATAAAGTTTATATAAATTTATATAATCTAGCATATTGATATAACAAGCTGAAAATTGTGCAAATTAGAAATTTGCACATTGCTTCCTTATAGAAGAATCTTATTTCGCTCACAAAGCTTAAGCTCCTTAAAGCAAACGAGTTTTTTAATTTTGGCTTCCTCATAGAGGAAGCAAATTCAATATCAACTATCCTTTAATGATACTCTATTCATACAAAAAAATTTAATTGGATATCTTAAGATTTGCAAAAGACGTGTACAGACATTTCTCAAAAAATTCAAAGTTTTATAAAAAATGAAGTCTTTCTCCGTTTCTTACTAAATTAAAAATCAAACATCCTTTAATAATACTCTATTCATGTAAAAAAATTTAACTCGATATCTCAAATTTTCCGAAAGTTACAGCGCGTACAGACATTTCTCAAAAAATCAAAAAATTTTATAAAAAATGAACCCTTTCACCGATACTCACCAAATTCAGTACCAACCATCCTTTAATAATACTCTATCCATATAAAAAAATTTAACCTGATATCTCAAAATTTGCGAAGTTACAATGTGTACAGACATTTCTTAAAAAGTTAAATGTTTTATAAAAAATGAACTTTTTCATCGATTCTCCCCAAATTCAATACCAACCATCTTTTAATGATACTCTATCCATGTAAAAAAAAATTAGCCCGATATCTCAAAAATTGCGGAAGTTAGAGGTTGTACAATATATTGCGTACACACATACATACAGACATTTTTTAGGAATATGATTTTTCGACGTTTTAGAACATTCTAAACACATTGGCATAGAAAATTCGAAAAAAAATTTTGTCACTGAAACAAAGCTTCCTTTATAAGGAAGCAATATATTTCATAAATGTAATAAAACGGAACAAACATAAACAAAGTATTAAAAGGTATTACTCTATATTACTCTATATCATGTTACAACGTTTTTAGCGCGCATTGTTCCAATCCTTCACATTATTAAATATCACAGAGTCTTGAATATCTCTTTTTGATGGTAAAACATTATCTTTTTTAAAAGAATGCGAGATAACATCTGAAATACTTCAATGAAGTTTTATATTGACATTAGAACAAAATGACTTTGTTAGCTAATAATAAAAAAAAAAGTTTATTTGGTCTTGTTCATGCCCTATTTGGGCCAACCCTACTAGAGTAGACCCGAAAAAAACCTTATCAGGGCCTTATAGTACATCGGGTATACTTTTACTCGGGAAACTGAACAGAAAAGTCCTTTATCATTTTGCGATTTTCGTAATAATTATTGAGAAATTAATTAAAAAAGATCGACCAATTCGTGTGAGTATAAGCGCGCAGTAAAAAGGGACAACCCATTGATGTGTGGTTGTTAGGACGCGAGAATCCATCGTTATGTACCGCTCGTACGTAACCGTTGTCATTTGTAGAGCGCTCCTCCCAAAACTTCCTCGCGCGCCTAGCGACCGCAAACTTTTGAGATGTCTCTGGGCCATTCTTTCTCGCCGCGTGCTTATAGTTACGCGAATTAGTCGATCTTTTTTAATTACTTTCTCAATAATTATTACAAAAATTGCAAAATGGTAAAGTACTTTTCTGTTCAGTTTACTGTGCTCTACCCGCTCACGAGCGTTGACACAATCTTTATCAGACACTCTGTATATGTATGTAGATAATTGATAAGATTATAATCAAGCTAAGCAATAACTCAATTTTGCAGCCATTAGACATGCCTGCACTATAAATATTTCTAGATATATATTTTTTCGACGTCACATATGTGGTATAATTATAAAAAATATTGGATATATTCTGCAAAAGTACCGTTTAATTCGCGGAACGATCCGTATATCGGAAAAACCGCTGACTATAAATACGTCAACCAAGAGTTATTGTTTTATTTACGTGGATCGCGTAATATCTGTCGCGTAACGCATTTTACTAGCAGCGTTATTCGCGCCCGCCACGGAAATAGATTACGAGAGAAATTCGCGGCTCTGATATGTCACGCTGAAGCTTCTTAAGTAGACAAGGGTAAGAAGAGCCTTCTCTCACGACTGTCAAGCACGCCCGCCTGTTCGTCGATGACATAAGAACGCATAATCCGCTTCGCCATTCTCTTATTCTTCCTTTGCCTGTTCTTTTTCTTTATTATCATTCTTCCCGAATGAGAAATTGCTTGTTTAAATATTACATGTTAAATTTTATAAAATTTCGTAACTTTAAAGAAGTATTTATAATATTATTGAAGAAAAAAAACATTCTTTATATTTCTCTTTCTCTTTTATGTAATATATATATTATACATTGTATTTTACACACATTAATTTTTATATATAATTTTTAATATACATATATATACAGGGTGGTCCTCGTAACGGTCGCCACGATTTTTAAGGCACTTACAATAATCTGACATAAAAAAGATTTAACAGTAAATATTTTGATAATTGTATCTTAAAGTCCTGAAAAAAGCGTATCTCTCTTACACGAATTTATTTCATGAATTTATTGAAATGTATTTCGTAACAAGTTCTTTATTTTTATGATTCATAACTTGAATATGTATCTACATTTTTCAAAAAAGCATTAACTTTGAGAAGTAATTAAATAATCACAGAACTTACAACAAATTCTATATTCGAGTATTGCGGTTTAGTTGCACGCGCGGATTTAATAAGAAATATCTCTTTTTATTAGAAAATGAATGTCTTCTCTCTATTCCCTTCTCTCCTTTCTCTCTCTCTACCCTCTCCCTCCTCTCTCTCTCTCTCTCTCTCTCTCTCTTCCTCTCTCATATACATATATAGAATACCAAAAAAGAATCGAGATTCGCTGAGAGACAAATAGGCCGAGAGGCTAGAGCTCTTATTCACGAAACTGGTTCTGAATTGGCGTTGATAAAAATTCTGTCAGGTCGATTAACGATTGTATGTGCCAGTTGGACTAGTGCCATTTGTATCGCGAGATACTATATTGGAAGTTAGACCTTTAAAAGCTTAATATTGTTAAATTCTCGCCAATTTATGTTTCTTTCGCATATGAAATACGCAGAAAAAAAGCGAATGTAGAGCAATACAATACAGCTAAATAATATCAGCGAAATCATACATAAAAGAAGAACACAATCTTTGTATAAAATACAATCTTTTTTAAACATTGATAATTTTAAATATAAAATTAAGAAACATAAATGTGAATCGTTTTGTTAGCGCTAGACTGTGCGCGTATTTACGATTTGCAATTCGTGATTCGTAGTAATTCATGGAAATTTGTCGCTCGCTATTCTATACTCCATCCAGCGAGAGAATAACCACGGTCTGCGCATAGGTGGGCAAAGTGGGGAGAGCGCTATTCAGTACCGTATCAAGAGAAACGGTGTGTAGAGACACTCTAGTAAGGGATCGGACAACGCGCCGGATACGCCGCCATTTGAGGACGTCTTTTAAGTTAGTGGAACAAAATAAGCAGAATCAATTCGAATTAATATTTTTATTTGTTGCTCATTTGTTGCTAAAAAGTTGCCAAAGAAAACAATTTGTTGCTCTGTAAGTTTAAAAAAAAATGATGTTCCGCTAAAGGAAGATTAAGTTAGCGGAACAATATATATATATATAGCAACAAAATTGTACATAACAATAATATAAAAATTTGTTGCTCTCAAAATATACAAGTTTCGAATTTGTTGCTTGCAAAATAAGTATAAATAATGCCGGAAAGCCGCACAGCGTGCAAACTTACAAAAGTAAACTATTAGAAAAAAATTTGTTGCTCGCTTAAATTTGATACTGACGCATTGGCTGAATTTGTTGCTCTCAAAATATGCAAGTTCCTAAATTTGTTGCTTGCAAAATAAGTATTAATAATGCCGGAAAGCCGCACAGCGTGCAAACTTACAAGAGTAAACTATTAGAAAAAAATTTGTTGCTCGCTTAAATTTGATACTGACGCATTGGCTGAATTTGTTGCTCTCAAAATATGCAAGTTCCTAAATTTGTTGCTTGCAAAATAAGTATTAATAATGCCGGAAAGCCGCACAGCGTGCAAACTTACAAGAGTAAATAACTAGAACAAAATTTGTTGCTCGCTTAAATTTGGTACTGACGTATTGTCTGAATTTGTTGCTCTCGAAATATGCAAGTTCCGATATTGTTGCTTGCAAAATAAATATAAATAATGGCGGAAAGCCGCACAGCGTGCAACAAGAGTGAACCATCAAAAAAAAATTTATTGCTCGCTTAAATTTGATACTGACATATTGTCTGAATTTGTTGCTCTCGAAATATGCAAGTTCCGATATTGTTGCTTGCAAAATAAATATAAATAATGGCGGAAAGCCGCACAGCGTGCAACAAGAGTGAACCATCAAAAAAAAATTTATTGCTCGCTTAAATTTGATACTGACGTATTGTCCGAATTTGTTGCTTGCAAAATAAATATAAATAATGGCGGAAAGCCGCACAGCGTGCAACAAGAGTGAACCATCAAAAAAAAATTTATTGCTCGCTTAAATTTGATACTGACATATTGTCTGAATTTGTTGCTCTTGTAAGTTTGCACGCTGTGTGGCTTTCCGGCATTATTTATACTTATTTTGCAAGCGACAAATTCGGAACTTGCATATTTCGAGAGCAACAAACTCAGACAATACGTCAGTATCAAATCTAAGCGAGCAACAAATTTTTTTCTGATGGTTTACTCTTGTAAGTTTGCACGCTGTGCGGCTTTCCGGCATTATTTATACTTATTTTGGGAAGTATTGCAATGAGAGATTCAGGACACAAAAATAAGAGAAAAAATTCATATAAACATATGTCCGATATAACCGTGTTTTCAAGTTATAGCTTGTGTTATTTTTCAACAGAATTAAGATAATTACGGTTACAGGAAGTGCTCAAAATGACTACCTCTAACTTGAATACAGGCTTCAACACGTCTCATCATAGATTGTCTGACTTTTTCAAAAATTCCGGGTATTGCTTGAATTTCCCGGCAACCATCTTCAACACGTTAACGAAGTATCTCGACGTTGTCAATGGGTGTTTTGTAAACAATGGATTTTAGATGCCTCCACAAGTAATAATCGAGTGGATTCAGGTCTGGAGAGCGAGATGGCCACGTAATAGGACCAGCAAGGCCTATCAATCTATCAGGAAACCGTTCATCCAAATAACGTTTGGATGTCTATTGAAAAATAAAACAAGCTATAATTTGAAAACAAGGTCATATCGGATATATGTTTATATGAACTTTTTCTCTTATTTTTGTGTCCTGAATCCCCCATTACAATACTTCCCACTTTTTAGGCTACACCCTGTATATTGTTCCGCTAACTTAATCTTCCTTTAGCGGAACATCATTTTTTTAAACAACTTACAGAGCAACAAATTTTTTCTTTGGCAACTTTTTAGCAACAAATGAGCAACAAATAAAAATATTAATTAGAATTGATTCTGCTCATTTTGTTCCGCTAACTTATAAGACGTCATTTGTGGGGCAGAAGCAACCGCCGCGCGATGTTTCAAACTGTGTAATGCAAAAATGACATTTTTATATGATTTTTACTTTAAATAACGATTTTGCAAATTATAAAATGTTACAAGGTCAACATTAATCCCTTCTTTTTCATATATGTATAATACTTACTTTTATGAATTTGTTTTATAAATTTTGTTTACATCGATTGCATTTACTTAACCAAAGCAGCTCACTGAGAGCGCAACTGTCAAAGCTGTCAAAAGCATGGCGTGCACTTTCCGAAGCCCGGAAGTATCCCTCGAATGGCGGCGACCAATACGCGGCCTGTTGACCTGTTGTCCGATTCCTTACAAGAGTATCTCTAACGGTGTGTAGCTGTAGTGTCTCGCGATAAGTCACGCGAAGCTAAAGTTCGCGCGTAGCGACAGCGAGGCACCTCGTGTATATTCACGCGAATCGACTAGTTGAGAGTACTTGAGATTATTAGATTGCAATAATCGCTGAATGGATCGAGTTTTTACCAGGCTTAATCGATAGCTTGAGTTTGATTTATATAAGAAAAGTATCTTTATTTTCATTCTATATAGCCTAATAAACGGAGATTTACGATGCAAAGTCCAGAACAGAAAATTTACGATTAAGAAACGTGTTGGTCTCCTTGGTCGTTTCCGGACAAATGTACGTTTCTCATTTCTGCCGCATTGCAATAGCGGCGCTCGTTTACAGTAGCGGCGCTCGTAGTTACAGGCTTACAGGCTAGGCTGTCCGATCACTGAGGGTGCGAGCCCATGCAACGGAATAGCGTAACGCGGAACAAGAGCGGAACCAATCGCGAGAGTTCCGCAGTTTTCGCTACGTGGATTCCAAGTCCCTACATCCCCATGGAGCGTAACGAGCGCACCGCGGACCAATGCGTAACCAATCACGAGTCATTATTTTAAAAGGGTTAAAACCGCGTTGAAACTTATTTAACTTATTTAACATTTTTAATATTTCCAATAAGAACGCATTCATTTCAATATTGATGTACATGATAATAAAAAACGACCGATAAAAACAATGTTTAAAAGTCATTTTAGAGACGTTCTGCTCGTTCTGCTTGCGCTCATTCCGCTCCATGGGGATGTAGAGACTTGAAATCCACGTAACGAAAATGACGGAACTGTATGTATGTACACACATACTTTGTTAAATTGGCAGCGTCAAGCAACGTGGTCAATACAGAAACAGAGATAAATTATTAATTATTACAAGTTATTACTCATTTTTGAGAGATAAAGGAACATTTTGAAGTTAGCTTTTACTACCATGTGTATATGTATAGATGTGTATGTACATTATGCGATCTGCGAAACCTATTCCTAGAAACTACTGAAAACGGAACGAAATTGCGGAACGCTCGTGATTGGTTCCGCTTTCGTCCCGCGTTACGCTATTCCGCTGCATGGATTTGCACTCTGACAGTACTGTATCTAAGCATGTCATCATCTTTGTGAACGTGAACAACAAAGATGACTATATGCTGGCAGTAATGCTATTATTGAATTAATAAGATTAGTATGTAATTATTTCATGCGTTAAGTTAGATTCGAGATTCGATAATTTAAGATAAAGAGATATGTTTTCAATTCTGGCCACTTGTATATTGTAGATAGATATATATAGATATTTTATATTAAATATATTTTGATGTAATGTATAATTCTCTCTCTCTCTCTCTCTCCCCCTTTCCCCCTCTCTCTCCGTCTGTCTCTGTCGTTCTCATTCTCCTCTCTCTCTTTCTCACTCTTTTAGATATACTATTTCTGAACAAAAAACCACAGATTAAATATATAAATATGAATATATAAATTAGATATAAATGAATGATGTAGAGAATTAATAAATAAATATGCATTTCTAATATACTCATTAATCTCAATATTAAATATTTATTAAATTAGTATTTAATAAATGTACACAATATTATGATTTATTTCCAATATTAAAAGAAGAAATATATCCAATAATGCAAAACACAGAAAACAAAAAAAATTGATAAAATTAAAACTTAAAAATTAAGATAAAAAATTAAAAATTAATACCTTCTAAAAATTTATATCTTCTAAACCAATGCCGTCCGCTTGATTCTTGCGGGGAATTATTCAGAATACTCCTCTCTACTTATTTAATAATTTACAAAATTATAAAAATCGGGGGTGTCTCCCTATCTCTATATAATTACCCAAATTTTAACTTTAAATATCTCAGAAATTATAAGAGACCGCCGATTAAGTTATAAGGAAAAGTTACTCAGGGTCATGTCCTTGACAACATATGTCAAGGGCAAAGTCATCGGCGAGATGTGACCGTAATATGCATATTTACCATTTTTTTATACAGGGTACGGAAAAAATACCGGAATCCTAAAATATCTCGATCATCAAACGGTGACACCCATTTGACCTTGGTAAAATGAGGTACTTCTTTAGATTTGTCTTCCTACAAAAAATCAAAGAGTAAAAAAAATTTTGCTGACTGTTAGTAGTCTTTAATGGACCTTAAACTATGAGAAATTGAGGCCGGTTGCTGAAAAAAAAATATTTGGTTTCCGAGGATAACAAGGTTTTCTGGAGAAGTCAAAATACCCGGTTTTGCCCTACCGCTAAGGTAAAATCGGGTATCCATTTGAAAACATGTAAAATACCGTGCAATTACAAAATCTAGATTTATTTTAATCAAAATACAATACAAAGATATATTCTATTAACAAAAATCACAAATAAAGATATCCTCTTGTTCTACATTGCTGCAGGACTTTCTTATTTAATTTTTTAACTTTAGAGGTCTCAAAAGGCTTTTTTTAGTGGTTTCTTTTTCTGAGTGGTAGTTTTCGTTTCCAACTGCTTTTTGTAGGGAGACAAAGTCAGGACAATTTTTCCCTTTTTTATGGTTTTTCATGAGGTGTGTAAGTACCCAGTTTTGCCCCAACACAAAGAAAATAACAAACACGGCGGCTGTATATTCCGGCGTACAAAGTGACGATCAAAACTAATGTGATATACTTTCTAAAATATACAGAATGCAATGCTGCATTTATCGAAGCAGATTCTTTATGTAGAAAAAGTCCATAACGACTCGAGTGTTGCCCCGATATCGATCTTTTTTGGCCCGAAAATTTTGAATTTCTCTCAAAAAAGAAATATCGCGTACACGTGGGCACAGTTCATCTCAAAATAATAATGGCATTAATCTACAACTAATAACACGAGTTAGCCAAAGATAATAGCACTTATCACGAAGAAACAGGGGTACCCGGTTTTCCTCTTCTTTTCCCTATATATAGATAATTACGAAAATATATTTATCAACAATTTTGCATCTAAATTAGTCGCAAGACATAATGAATAAGATTGTGTGAAATGGAAGTAAAAAAATAAACTAATTAACGATAAATAGATAATTGGAACTTTATTTTCTTTAAAAGTTTTTTATGAAAAATGCTAATTTTCTTGAGAACATTCTTGATATATCATTTTAATGAAAATTTTAAGATTTTTTCTCGATAACTGGTATAATTTTTTCGGAAGTCTTAAAACAAGCATTTCACATTCAGACAAAGCAGCGAATAATTAATTACATTCTTTTTCTTGCTTTCAGGTGATGGAGGTGGCACAGGCGGAGATGGCGATCCTATCGTCGGCAGCACTAATTCCGAGAAGAAATCAGGATATGAGACCAATCTGTATCTCTATAGTGTAAGTACAACAAGTCTAACAAATTTAATCTCTCTCTTGACGAGTTTACTTTTAATAATCTTTCAAATGTACATACATTTTAATTTGAAAATTAAGACATGGAAAGAGAAAACTTTCTTATTTTATCTTAAAAGGAAGATAATGCATACACACACATTAAACGTTAATCATTTTCTTAATTACTATGTTCTTCCAAGGATATAGTATTTATTATGAAAACAACGATCTCTATATAAGCAGAATTAGAGTCAAAGATTATTCATCGTAAAATTAAAAAGATCAGACTCTCTCTCTCTTTCATTACAAAACTATATTTATCTCTATATTTCACTATATTTTATTACTATAAAATTATATTTTTTTATGAAAACTTCAGCTAAAATTTTAAAAACGATAAATATCCTCCTTGTTAATATCTAATCCCACTAAAAAAAACTCACAAAGCTAAACAAAATACGCTAATTGTAAGTACATATCTAAAATATAACTTATAAAAAATTTTCCCCTACAAAATAAAAAACCACTAAAAAATAAAAAATAACTAAATATGAAATCAATAATTAAAACTAGCCAAGTTAGAAGCAATTCAGTTATGAGGATTTGTAATTTGAAATACTATTTGTCATAAAATCAATCTCATATTTATAGAAATGTTACAGATAGATTCTCTCCATAAAATTAAAACACATTTTATTTTTATTAACAAAAACCTGATTTTTAAAATAATTTCAATGCAAATAAAAAAATAGAAAGAAAATTTAATTAAAAAAATTTGGCGCTGCTAACTTTTAAAGTATACTCCGTCCAGCGAGAGAATAACCTCGGGTCGTAACCTTGTCCGTTTCGCGCAAGTCTCCACCCACAGAACGCATAGAAAGCTCCCACCACATAGCTGTATCGTTCATCCAGCTTGCCAATGCTAGCAACAAGTGACAGGTCCCCCCGACCATTTGACATATTGACAGTTGCAGTTATTCAATCTCAAAATAACCCTCGAACGGTTTGGTGCAGTATTAACGAGTATTTTTAGTGTTTTTCTGCCAAAAAAGTATTTACAAAGTGCGATGGAAGAATTGAATATTGAAGTGCCATTAATGTCATTTCCTGTGAAGAAAAATAAACAAGGCCAAGTAAACAATGATGAATAAAAATTATTAATCTATTTGTAGTATATCGGAGGCTGTAGTTTTAAAGTTTAAAGTGTCCTTTTTAGTATGAGTTCACTGCGAGAAAAATATGTTGAAATTTAATAAATTGTTTGAATAAGGCTATATTGGTTATAAGGTCTATAAGATTATATTTTTCATTTATATTTTCAGTCGATCCACAGCAGTCAGACGTTTATTGTTATTAATTCACATAAAAAATTGAAAAAAGACAATCCAGAAATTTCAAATAAAGATGCTGTTACTCAATTGACAGAACAGACGGGTATTATTGGTATTTCGAGCATAAAAAAATATTGTTGGAATATAATAATTATACATGTAACAGGTACGGTTACATCTCCAAATAAAAGGAAACGTCGCCTATCTTTCAAAGAAAAAATCGACGAATGTGATAAAAATGTCATTCGGAGAAAAGTGCACGGATTTTACATCAATAAAGAATTACCAGCGTTGAACAAAGTTCTGCAAGCTGTAAACGCTGACGAAAATCTTCCAAATTTTAAACGATCGACTTTTCATTTATTGTTAAAAGAACTAAATTTTGCAAATACCACCAGACACCGCAACAGCATTTTAACAGAGAGAGAAGATTTAATTATTTGGAGGAGAAATTACCTGAGGGCAGGGCTATAAAGAGATACCGGCAGAGGAGCGGCAAATTTATTATCTGGACGAGACTTGGGTTAGCGCCAGTGACGTCACGAATAAAGTTTGGATGGATAAAATAATTAAATCCAAGAAGGACGCATTTCTCCGAGGATTGATAACGGGGCCAGCTTTTCCAAGCGGAAAAGACAAACGATTAATTGTTTTGCATATTGGCAGTGCTGCTGGTTTCGTTTCTGGCGGGCTTCTATGTTTTGAATCGAAGAAACATACGGGGGATTACCACGACGAAATGAACGGCGACACATTTCACGAATGGTTTAAAAATCTTTCGCCATCATTAGACGATAATGCTGTTATTGTCATGGACAATAATCCATATCATTCCGTGAAACTGGAGAAACTGCCGAATACTTTTTGGAAAAAAGCCGAAATAATACAATGGTTAGAAGATAAAGGAAAAGAAATATCAGAGTCTATGGTAAAGACCGAACTCTTGCAAATTGTTGCACAACAAAAAAATAAATTTGATAGATATGTCATAGACGAAATGACAAAAGAGGACAACAAAACGGTTCTAAGATTACCTCCGTATCATTGCGAACTTAACCCGATTGAAATGGTATAGTCAATGGTTAAGAGATACGTTAAGAGTAATAATAATACTTTTAAAATTTAGGACGCGTCAAATTATTACTTGAACAAGGTGTTGATCGGGTTACAGCTGAACATTGGATTAATTTTCTTAAACATGTTAGAAATGAAGAGAAAAGGATGTGGGAGATCGACTATATAGCCGATAGAATGATTGACGGGATATCTTCATTAATAATTAATGTCACAGGCAAAACAGATTCAGAAACCTTTAATAGCGATTAATAATTCTGTGTCAATCTGTATGTTATTATAATTTTATATCATCTTTGTATATTATTATTACTTATTTCATATTTATATTATTATTTATTTTGTATATTATTATTATTTTGTTCACACATTATTACTACCTATTTTATTCAAAAAATTATTATTATTTATTTTGTTCACACACATTATTATTATTATTTTATGTTCATATTCTGTATATTTACGTATTTGATAATATTCTGTTGACTTACTTCGGAAAGAATATACCTTATCCGTTCTGTACAAAACTATCAAAATAAATATATATTTGATATTAATCTCACTCATTGCGTACTCAGTTTTCTTTTATATGCATGCCCAAAACCTAAAATCTTCCATAATATAAACGATCCCTAATAGAAATATTAAGGATTTAATGATTTCGTAAATTATAAACATTCAACTGTGTAATTTAAATATATTACAACTCTTGCTCTTATAGTTGCCTGTCATATTATTCCTTATTTTAATTTCGTATCGCGTGGAAGAATCAGATTTCGATTTTATATTACATTGAAATTAATCGAAATTATTTCATCCGTTTAATTTTTTAAACTGACATGAGATAATAGTCCTGAGCCCGAGGGAGCCGTATCTACGTATAAGGTATTGAGTATCTCGCCATGTTCTCTAGGCTTTGCCCGCCTATGCACGGACCGAGGTTATTCTCTCGCTGGACGGAGTATATATGTTAAAACGAACAAACAATAAATTTAATTTAGATTTAAATTTAATTTAGAATTATATTTAATTTAGTTATATCACAATAACTGTGTATCACAATAACTAATGTGAATATATTAAAGAATACATTAATTTCTAGCATATTGTTTAGTTTAGCATCGCCAAGTTTTTTTATTTAAATTTCTTTTATATTTTTTTATTTGTATTAAACTTATTTTGAAAATCATTTTTGTTAATAAAAAAAAATGTGTTTTAATTCTATGGAGAGAATCTGTCTGTAACATTTCTATAAATACGAGATTGATTTTATGACAAATACTATTTCAAATTACAAATCCTCATAACTGAGTTGCTTCTAACTTGGTTAGTTAACTATTGATTTCGTATTTAATTTTTATTTTTTATTTTTTAGGAGTTTTTTATTTTGTAAGGGAAAATTTTTTATAAGTAATATTTCAGATAATTTTTCTCTATCTTTAAAATATAAGCTTGGTAATTCATGCCGACTGCCATATAAACAACATATAGTGAGTAACATACTAAGTAAGAATATCAAAACAAATCAGTGTTTGGGAATGAAATGAATAATGTTTGTATTTATATAACACGTATCTACATCACCAGTCTCAGTATGTCATATAGTCAGTTGGATAATATCAGTCAGTTGGATAATTTCAAGATTTCCTTAATTTTCAACATGCATTTCCACGAATTTATTAATTTGACATACAATTTTGATTCTTTGTCGAATCTTTTGTGTGAGAAGATCTTTTTAATAAAAAACGAGCGACGGCTAAAACCTTCTGAAGGTCACTCAGGAGGGTGACCTTGACAACATATGTCAAGATCAAAGTCATCGGGGCTGCATCCCCTAAACGTCACTTTTACCATTAATTGTAATAGAGATCGAGTTTCAGACATCTTTTAATAATTTTCGCGATTGCATATAACAAGGTACATACTATGACGACACACGGAACTATTGCCTACTCGCTCTCACAGTATGAATGGCAACAAGGTGAGACATTCTATACACAATACAATGGCGCTATATACGCCGCATACCAACGCAAGTCTTTGTTTATATATTTGACGGTACGTCAATGCGGCGTAATGAGGTATATATATACATATATTCGTTATCTCTCCCGCTCTCTCCCGCTCTCTCTCTCCCCCTTCCTCTCTTTCTCCCTCTCCCTCTCCTCCGCTCTCTCTCCCCTCTCCCTCCTTCCCACTCTCCCCCTCTCTCTCCTCCTCATCCTCCTCTCCCTTTCCCTCCCCTCCCCCTCTCTCCCTCTCTCTCTTTTTCCCTCTTCCTCTTGCCTCCCTCTTCCCCCTCTCTCTCTCCCCCTTTTCCTCTCTCCCTCCTCTCTCGACGATGGAGAAGACGTGCCAAACCTCGCTCTATAAAAATGATAATTTTTAAGTAGTAAAGAGTGAAGGAAAGTGATAAAAAGTTATTGAAGTAATAGCTGCATAGACCGGGAATAGCCATGAGTATTATCTAGCCGAAATATGCTGATTTGTGAGCGTGAAAACTACATTTCTTGTATGGGACGTCCAAGTCTCGTACGACAGGTAGACATTGAAGATGGATAAAGTGCTGACGTGTGAAAGTGGACACAAAGGTGACTGATCGCCTATGCTGATATTAACGATTTCGACCGGTAATTATCGATATGGACGATGAATACGACAAATATCGATGCTCGGCATGTAAGAAGGCAATAAAAAAGTAGGTTGTAACATACAAGTCTTGTGATAAACTTTTTTATCATCCAGGATGTGTAATTAAGTATAAAATATATAATAGAAACCACGAATTGGTGGCGTGTCGTGACCCATTTGAGAAATTTATTATCGATCGCGATAAAGAAGCAGCTATGAGTAAAGCATTGACATAGACAGGAAGATCAATGGGGAGTACGGCATCAAGTAGTGGAAACAGAGTAGCAGGCGCGAGTGGATCAGTGGATATCGATATAAAAATAGATTGGCTTATAAAAATAGTGAAGAAAATAAAAAATGAAACAGCATGTAAAAAGAAAGTGAAGATGATGATTAAGGAAATGGTTCGAAAAGAATTGGAAAATATTAAACAAGAAATGGGAGAATTGGGAAGAATAATAGAGGAAGGGGCTTCAGGACCGTCAGAAGGAGCTTCAGGACCGTCAGAAGGAGCACAAAGAAATTATAATGAAGCAGTTAAAGAGAAGAAAAAAAGATAATATATAATTATCAAACCTAAGATGCAACAAGAGAGTAACGCTACTAAAAAATTGATAAAAGAAAAGATAGACATCAAAAATATGGCTATGGGAGTAACGAAGCTAAAAAAAGGAAGCAAGGGAACAGTGATTCTGGGTTGTGAGACTGGAGAAGAAATGGAAAAATTAAAGGCTACAGTACAAGCCAAGCTGGGCGAAAATTTCAAAGTAACTGAGTCACCGCGGATGAAACCTAAGATAAAAATTGTCAATATTGGCGAAGAAGAAATGAAATTGAATGATGATAATTTAATAGTTACAATCAAAAAGCAGAACAAGATTGACGCGAAGAATGAAGGAATTTATATGCGAATAGTGAAGAAAATAGTTAGAAGTCAATCCGGAAGTAGAGGTAAAGAAGAAGGTTATGTAATAATTAAAGTAGATGAAAAAGCTCATGAAATAATGTTGAGCAAAGGAAAATTGAATGTAGGATGGAGAAAGTGTCTGGTATTTAATCACATTAATATTAAAAAATGTTTTAAATGCTGGGGTTATTATTATATTGCAAAGAATTATACACGAAATAAAGCATGCTACAAATGTGCAGGAAATCATAAAGCGATTGAATGCACGGTGACAAAGAAAAGATGTGTAAATTGTGTGTTTAAGATTCAAACGTACAACTTGAAAATAAGTGATGAGCATGAGGCCTTTGATCCGGAATGTCCGATATTTAAGAGGGCGATACAGGAGGAGAAGGAGAAAGCCGGCTGGGAGAATATTAAATATAAACTACAAAAGGAAGAGGATACAGCATCAGATATGAAGATAATGAATTATGCATAGCACTGTCGGAAACTGGATTGACTGCTGAGGTTGATCTGTACTGCAAATAGCTGAGAAAGCTAATAAAGATCAGACAAATCAATCCGCTTCTCTCTCCCTATCTTTGATTATGTAACGTTGTTAGTTGAGAACATTACAATACAATTTTGTAGAACTATGAACTACGAGTGCACAAAAAGAGTATATTGTACGAAAGAGTAAAAGTGTATGATGCCTTACCAGCAGAGATAAAACGATGTAAAAAAATTGAGCTGTTGTTAAGCAATTGTTAAAGGATTATATTGTAATTAATGTAAACCAGATCTGTATTACAAATAGCTGAGAAAGCTAATAAAGATCAGTAAATCAATTTCTACTTCCCCCCTCTCCCTCTCTCTTCCCTCCTCTTCTCCCCTCCCTCTCCTCTTCGCCTTTCTCTCCCCTCTCTCCCCCCTCTCTTTCCCCTCTCTCCCTCTCGCTCTCTATCTCCTCGCTCTCTTTCTCTCTTCGTCTCCCTTTCTCTCATCCTCCCTGCCCCTCTCCCTTCCTCCCTCCTTCCCTCCCACTCTCTCTCTCTTTCTCTCTCTCTCTCTCTCTCTCAGTGGAGAAGACGTGTCAAACATCGCTCCGCAAAAGTAATAACTTTTAAACGGTTAAATAGTTACGGGGAGTGATAGAAAGTTATTCAAGTTATAACGACATAGACCGGCATTAGCCATGAGTGTTATCTAGCCGGGATATGCTGATTTGTGGGCGTGAGAAGTGCATTTCCTGTCTGGGACACCAAAGTCTCACACGACAGGTAGACATTAAAGGTGGACACAAAAGTGCTGACGTGTGACAGTGAAACAGAGGTGACTGATCGCTTACGCTGATATTAGCGGTTTCGGCCAATAATTATCGGCATGGACGATGAATATGCTGAATATCGATGCTCGGCATGTAAAAAGACAATAAAAAATCAGGTGGTGACATGCAAGTCTTGCTATCAAGTGAATTGTATTAAGCTGTTTTATCATCCAGGATGTGTAAGCAAGCATAGAACCAGAATGTTCAACATTTAAAAGGGCGATACAAGAGGAGAAGAGGAGAGCCGGCTGGGAATATGCGAAATAGCAACTACAGAAGGAAGCGGGAATAATATTGTATACAAACGCGCAAAGTTTGATGGCGCATAAAGATGAGATACAACATCAGATTATGAAGAAAGTAAATCCGGCATTCATAGCGTTATCAGAGACAAGATTGACTGCTGAAATTGAAGACAGTAAAGTGAACGTACCAGGTTATAGTATAATTAGATGCATTTTAAGGAACATGTTACCGGAGCAATTAAGAAATAGATTAGAAATTGTGGGAAATGAGAGTGAAAGGCAAACACGACAAGCTGATGATATTGCAATAAAATATCGGAGAACAAGGAGTGTGCAAAAGAGTATGTTTTACGAAGGAGTAAAAATGTATAACGCCTTGCCAGCTGAAATAAAGCAGAATGAAAGAATTGTGCCGTTTAAGCGAATGTTAAAGGAGTATATTGTAATTAATGTAAACTAGAATTATATTACAAATAGCTGAGAAAGCTAATAAAGATCAATCAATCAAAATCTCTCATTTATTATAAATTTATAAAATTATAGTTTTATGAAAGAGTATACACAAAAGAATAATCGTATATGAGCGGTGTGAATGCTCCTTGAAGGATAAAATCGCTTTGCGCGTATGCATGCGAGCGTACGTGAGTCTGAAACTTATTCTGGTGAAGAATGAAAATGTCACAATTCTGATATACGATTATTATTTCTCAGGACTGTGTGCACCAATCTTATTTGAACTGGTCGCAATCGAAAACTTGTGTCCACATGATACAAAAGTGCCGTTACATTTTTGATTACTGCTTTAGTTCTTGAGGTATTTTAATCGAAAGTTTATTTGACGCAAAAGTTCCGGATAAGCTATTGGTAGCGCCTCGACATAATGCAGTGACTCTCAACGGTCGGATATTTTTTTATGTATTTGGCGTCGCGACGTTACCGCGTCGCTTGATATACTATAAAGTTCTACAGAGAAAACATATGACATAATGGAGCGTGAGCTAAGAATTCTTTTCTGGATCACCGTTCCTTCAAAACGACAATTAAGCCGCATACTTTGGTCTCTTGTCTTCTTCTCGCTCTCTTATTCTCGTTCGTGCTCCTCGGTATTTTAACGAGGACTCTGCTATTTTTCTAACCGTAAGAGAGCAGTCTGAGCTTTAGTCGGCCCAATTTTCTTATCTGTGCCCGATTCCATTCAAAACTGCGGGCCATTATCGAATATTGAATCTCACGAAACGAGTATTGTGCCTTGTAGAATCCGTTAATTCACTTTACGGCGACTTCAACCTTCTCGGCACTCTTATATTTTTCATATTTTGTTTGGCTCTATCGAATACTATAATCGATATTAAACTTAAAAGAATGAACAAATAACTATTAAATAAGTTTTTTTATTTAAAAATAATTTCCGGAAAAGAAAATTTAATCAATAATTATAATAATACTAGTCTTGCAAGAGAAAGAGAGAGAAATAAAATGGCTTTTTTCTATCTGAAAGATCGTTTAAACCCCCATTCTTGAATGGTATTTATTATTTCTCTGCGAACTTGTTAAGTTTCTTCAAAATCATAATACGGGATAAACAAGAAAAGAATGGATTTGTGAACATTCTATCCATTTTAGATCAGAGTTTCGGCTATAAAGTTTTTTCGTGAAAATTGATATAAATGTTCATCAACACGCTGTAATGTGCGAAGATGGAAGAAGAAATTAGAAAGACACATCACGCGAGAAATAAATTGGACATTAAGACATGAAAGATGCGTTGTAATTTCTTGAAGGAAATCGCCGTGGATCATCGGATCTTCTCAGCTCGCGTTCTCTGACACTCTCTACGACCAATAATAACACATTTGAAGTACATAAATCTGTATTGCTTGTATGTAACGCAAGAATGGAATGCCACGAAATTAGATCGACAACATCGTAATATTTTCATAACGAGGTTGCGAGAACTTACATGACAAAGCATTAACAATTTCCATAAAAGCGTCCCGACGGATGGAGTTACGCGACACTTTATCGCAAATTTATCAATAAAATTGCAAATGAGATTGCCTCCCTTACAGCATAATAAGAAACCTTATATGGGGTTACAAGGCGAGTGAGGATCGCGATTCTTACCACAGAAATAAGCATGTGAATGATGGCTGGTCGGACGGTTTGTTGGTCTCTGAAATCTGAAAATTGTTTTGGATTCTATTCAATAATAAAGTTTATACGCGACGAGACAAAAATGAAAAATATGATACGTTGGTGAATAAAAATAATAAAGTCTAGTATTTATAGCGAAGTAGCGAAAGTCTATATATGATCAAACAATCGCGATTTGTAAATGGTAAATCTGTATATCCCTTAAATTTCGAATAAAATATTCGAGGTGTCTCTTCTTCTAAAAAAAGCGCGCAAGTTGAAAAATCATATTATCTTTTCTTTATCCAGAAGATTTTTTTAAATTAAAACACTCGATCAAAATGTTACAAAAAAAGGGCGTGAAGTAAAAATGTTTTATTTTCAAAATCCGCAATATTATAATCATATAATCAACGGATGGATAAAAATCAAATTGAATCGTAGGAGGAGATGGAGGATCGACCGCGGATCTCAACGTTGCTCAGCAGCCTGGCCAACTATAGCAACACTATACCTGCTGCGACCGATCCTGATAGCAAACCGGCACCGGCTGTGGGAGGTGGAGCGCGAATGGGTACCCTCATAGGCGTCTATCTGCCATGTATCCAAAACATCTTTGGTGTGATCCTCTTTATCCGGTTGACATGGGTAGTCGGTACGGCCGGCGCCATTCAAGGTTTTTTCATCGTGCTTTGCTGCTGTTGCGTAGTAAGTATACGCATCTAGAGTGTAACTGTATGGAAAATCGAAATCTTAACCACATGTCGAGTAAAATACGTAAAAAAGATATCAAAATTTTAATAATATTAAGTGAAGAAACTGGCAAATAAGAGCCAAGGCGCTGTTATTGGCACGCAATCATTTTGTTGTTAAATGTCAGTGACAAATATGCATTAAAAATATACGTTTCGGACCGTTTTTTTTATCCATGTCAGCATTGATAACATAATATTTAATAAACAATTAATTTCGTATTTTGTTATTATTTTTTATTATTATTAATTTAGTACTCTGAGCCTATTGTTATTATTAAAGATTTTAATGCGTGGAACTATATTAAGCTTCGAAAATGTGCAAATGGATCGTAATAAACAGTTATTCCTCGTGCGCGTAGACAATGCTGACGGCGATCAGTATGAGCGCCATCGCCACCAATGGCGTGGTACCGGCCGGTGGTTCCTATTTCATGATATCGAGAAGCTTAGGCCCGGAATTCGGCGGCGCGGTAGGTATGTTGTTTTATACCGGTACTACTTTGGCTGCTGCGATGTACATCATTGGTGCGGTCGAAATCGTTCTTGTAAGTATCAACCAATTAATGGCATTACTTCAATTAGTTTTTTAATCAATTGATCGTATTGATTTATATTTGAAACTAAAGTAAAAAAGTAAAAGTATCACATAGTTTTATAGTTGTTGAGATTAATCAAATTACCATGTATCGATCATTTATGTAAAAAAAAAAGTGAGTATATAAAAAATATAAATGACACACACTCACACACACATCTATTTCTTAATATATCTAATGTATAATAAAAGATATATTTATAAAATATTAATTATTAATATGATAGAGATTTTTGCGTAATTTTTATGTGGAACACATAACAGGACATACTTTGCTATTTTGCTCATCTTTTTTCGGTACTTTTGTGTAGACTTATATGGCGCCGTCACTCAGCATATTCGGCGACTTTACGAAAGATGCCAGCATTATGTACAACAACTTCCGGGTATATGGCACTTTCCTGTTGATAATAATGGGAACGATTGTCTTTATTGGCGTAAAGTTCGTTAACAAGTTCGCTACAGTGGCACTGGCCTGCGTCATTCTTTCCATCCTTGCTGTTTACGTGGGGCTCTTCGTGAACTTTAACGGCAACGAATCTCTGAAGTATACTAAATTACGATACTAATTTTTGTATTACGTAGTCATCAATAGTGGAAATACTATCACGATTATAATATTGTATAGACAATAAATGATCACATGTATCGCAAGAGACAAACGAATTAAAGGAAGATTGAATGCTTTAAAACTCCATCATTTGTGTTTTAGATTGTGCGTGCTCGGCAGGAGGCTATTAAAGGACATCAACATTTTAAGTGATTGTAATAAAAACGTTAGCGGTGTTTTACATAGCATCTATTGCGGTAACAGCACTCGCAGTAAATGTGATCCGTATTACACCGAGAATAATGTTACTATCGTCAACGGTATTCGTGGCTTAGCCAGCGGTGTATTCTTAGGTAAGATTGCAATTTTTGTAATTATTATATAAGATAGATAAATCTATTTTATGATATACAGAGAACATATGGGACCGTTTCCAAGAGGAGGGCCAGTTAATCACCTACGGGTCCGATCCGAAGGACATGGATATGTTATCAAGCTCAAGCTATAACCAGATTCAAGTCGATCTTACCACGACCTTCACCATTCTCATTGGTATATTCTTTCCTTCCGTAACAGGTAAGCGAATGGTTCTATATCGTTACACGATATTATACTGATATTAATATTTGTATTTTAATAATATATTATATTATTATTTCTCTTTTTTTATTATATATATATATATATATA
>NW_021853485.1:5062065-5069659 GCF_003651465.1 Formica exsecta
ATATATATGAATATATATATATAATTAATGATACTAATCTGTAGGCATCATGGCGGGCTCCAATCGATCCGGCGATTTAGCTGATGCCCAGAAATCCATCCCAATTGGCACAATCTGCGCGATTCTGACAACTTCTACCGTCTATCTGTCTAGCGTCCTACTCTTCGCCGGTACCGTTGACAACTTACTATTACGCGACAAATTTGGTCAGAGTATCGGCGGTAAGCTAGTAGTGGCAAACATGGCGTGGCCGAATCAATGGGTGATTCTGATCGGTTCTTTCTTGTCCACTTTGGGCGCCGGTCTTCAATCATTGACGGGAGCGCCACGATTACTGCAGGCGATCGCTAAGGACGGTATTATTCCTTTCCTGACACCGTTCGCCACCAGTTCTAGTCGAGGCGAGCCTACTCGTGCCCTAATACTCACTGTGTTGATCTGCCAATGTGGTATCCTGCTGGGCAACGTGGACTACCTGGCACCGTTGCTGTCCATGTTTTTTCTAATGTGCTACGGCTTTGTAAACCTCGCCTGCGCACTGCAGACCCTGCTGCGCACGCCCAACTGGCGACCGCGCTTCAAGTATTATCACTGGAGTTTATCGTTCCTTGGTTTGGCGCTCTGCATTGCTATCATGTTCATGACCAGTTGGTACTATGCACTGCTGGCGATGGGTATGGCCAGCTGTATTTACAAGTACATTGAATACCGTGGCGCCGAAAAGGAGTGGGGCGACGGTATTCGCGGTCTGGCGTTATCTGCCGCCAGATACTCGCTGCTCAGACTCGAGGAGGGCCCGCCGCACACAAAGAACTGGCGTCCGCAGATCCTAATCCTCGCCAAACTCACTGATGATCTAGTGCCCAAGTATCGCAAACTCTTTGCCTTTACCAGTCAGCTTAAGGCCGGCAAAGGTCTCACTATCAGTGTCAGCTGCATTGCCGGCGACTACACACAGAACTCGGGCGAAGCGTTGGCGGCCAAACAGAGCTTGAAGAAGACTGCAACAGAAGAAAAGGTCAAGGGTTTTGTCGACGTTCTCGTGGCGAAGAATGTTGTCGACGGCCTAAGCTCGCTGATACAAACCACCGGGCTAGGCGGATTGAAACCCAATACAGTGATACTGGGTTGGCCGTACGGTTGGCGGCAATCGGAGGAAGAGAGAACCTGGAGAGTCTTTCTGCAAACCGTGCGGAGCGTTGCGGCCGCTAAGATGGCGTTACTAGTACCCAAGGGCATAAACTTTTTCCCAGACTCCAGCGAAAAGATAATCGGCAATATCGACGTTTGGTGGATCGTACACGATGGCGGTCTACTAATGTTGCTACCGTTCTTGTTGAAACAGCATCGCACCTGGAAAAATTGCAAAATGAGGATCTTCACGGTCGCGCAAATGGAGGATAATTCTATACAGATGAAGAAAGATCTAAAGAAGTTTCTGTATGATCTGAGAATTGAAGCAGAAGTCGAAATCGTCGAAATGGTAATTTGTTTCTACAATATATATAATTTAGATACAGGGAAATATTATATTCTTTGAGAAGTTTTAATACAACAAAAAATTTTAATGAAGAAAAATTGTCGATAGCGCGATTACTTTCATAAATTAAAATTCCACATTTTGGCTTATTTATAGACGAATACCGACATCTCTGCCTACACTTACGAACGTACCCTGATCATGGAGCAAAGGAATCAGATGCTGCGCGAGCTGCAACTGAACAAGAAGCAGTCGCTAGGAGTGGTGAGTGTTGCATGTGAAACAAAGGGGAAAAACTGCTTATGGTATTATACGTATAAATATATGTATATACGTATATTATATGTATAAATATATATATATATATATATATATATATATATATATATATATATATAATACTGAAATAACAACACATGGTGAAAGATGGTGATACTGATCGGTGTGTGTCTGTTTGTTGCGTGCTCGTCACGGATAAAGGTGCAGTCATTGGTGGACTTCAACGAGGTACCCGCCGAGGAAAAATTACCTCTGGTTTGTCAGATAACCCTCGGAATTCCATATATGCCTTTCTTTCCCCTCATATCATTGCTCCATTGCACCGATGATTTTATATTTTGTATTCCCTTCTCCTATTTCCACAATATCACATAACAGTCTTATTCCTCCTCGACAATCATACGTATGATAAATAATATGCCATAAGAGAGAAGAAATTGTCGCGGGGTCGCTATTGAGTTGATATCATGAAGGAAGAGTAAGGAGAGTTATCTCGATAGTGTAGAGAGAGAAAAAGTGGTCACGAAAAATGTTCCATATGTGGCCAGGTTTGCCAAATGGAATGACTTGGACCAATTCGTCGCCATCTTGAATATTCGTACATATATAGTGTTATGTTTAGTTGTATTAGTGATCACTAAGTGTGTTGGATGACACACTACTTACTAATTACTACCACAACTAAACGTAACACTATACATATACGAAGATTCAAGATGGCGACGAAATGGTCCAAGTTATTCCATTCGGCAAACCTGGCCACATACGGAACATTCTTCGTGACCACTTTCAATGATCAGGTAGATACCTCTCCTTACTCTTCCTTCATGGTTGATATCTTACAAATATGGCGAACTAAACACTTCGGAGATTGTTACAGAGTCATACTGAATTTATGAAGTTACCCATCTGGCCACATACGGAACATTCTTCGTGACCACTTTCAATCTAGGTAGATACCTCTCCTTACTCTTCCTTCATGGTTGATATCTTACAAATATGGCGAACTAAACACTTCGGAGATTGTTACAGAGTCATACTGAATTTATGAAGTTACCCAGCAAACATAGATACATAACTGTAACATTGCCATAATGAAACGGAATATAACAAGTAATATAACGTATTTGTTACATGTAACATTCACGTTAGTTGTAATTTCCCACTCATACAAAATTGCAGTTATATAACATGAATATAACATGTTACTAAAATGTTATATAATTGTTACAGTCATGTAATAATCCACCCAAGCAAACTGACGTTACAATAACAGTAAATTTTAGTCACAAAATGACCAATTAGACATTCTAAGTTAGGTCTCATGAGACCCGAAAATGACGTCGATATGTCACATCCACGGGACATCATTTTCTGACGTTTGTTTGACGGCAAAACTGTTACATTACATGTTATTCCCATGTTATATAGCAGTTATATTCTGTGTTTGCTGGGTAAGAACATTATGGTTTAAAAATTAAAAGCTTGCGAAAAAAATAAATTTTTGATTTCTGAAGATAAAATAATTTATAATGTGATGAAGTTTGTAAGTGTAACAAATTTACGAAAATAGATAAATCAAAAAAGGCTTAACGAGTATCAACATTGCAAATTTGAATAACTTATAATTATCAAAATTAAAAACTAAAAATTAAAAATTAGTTTTAAAAAGTTCTTGAATATTTTCTTTTATTTCTTTATTAGCGCCTGGCAACGGTTTGCTTCTTTCTGTCCATCATGATCTCAGGAATTTTCCCTCAGTTTCGGCTTAATTGGCACGATAGCTTACATAGATAGCATTGATTTGGCGGCCATAGCGCTTTGATGCTAGATTATTAGTCTCGCCTTTCGTCTTCCGCTATTCGGGACACAGTGCTTATCGCACGCGTTGCTTATTTGCGTTGCCGTGATACAGGTACAGGCAATCGTGGACCACCACCACAACGTCGACGCCAAAATACCGACAAAGGTGAGATTCCAGGAGCCGGGCAACCAAAACGTGACCGATGACACGAAGGAGAAACTGATGCAGGAAACTGAATTGAACAATAAAGAATTGGACGTCACCGAGAACACGAACGAAAAAGAAGAGGCTAAGGAAAATAATGACGAAGAAACAAAAGTTATCGGTGACTCGCCCAAAGTAGAGAACAAGGAGAATACAGAGAAGGAGGAGAAGGAGTGTAATGCGCAAGAGAACAAGAGTCAGAGTCCGGAAGTTAAGAAACCCACGATTACACCGTGAGTTGCACGATGATTTTTCCAATTTTAGCGTTGATACTTGTTTCTTAACGAACAATTCTGTAACAGCGACGAGAGCGATGTAAGGCGTATGCATACGTCGTTGAAGTTGAATGAGGTAATACGAAAAATGAGTAGCGAAGCTCAGCTGGTTATTTTGAATCTTCCTGGACCGCCACGGGACACTAAGATGGAACGTGAATCTAACTGTATCCTTTTTTTCAAAAATCTTGAAAATATATCATATCATTCAGAAAAATAATATCGTTATAGCTTTTATTATAATTCAAATTAGTTATATATAATTTAATAAATACCAGAATATCTTCTCTTAACGCCCAATCTGAATAGATTTTAAGAAACTAATCATTAGTAGTAAATTTTTGGATAACAATAAAAAAGAGAATATATATTAATTAAATTTTCTTGACTGCTGGAAACCAGATATGGAATTCCTCGAAGTGCTTACCGAAGGCTTGGAAAGAGTATTGATGGTGCGGGGTAGTGGACGTGAAGTAATCACCATCTATTCGTGAACTAAAGTGACGAGAATTAATGCCGCTGTCTTGCGAAAGCAGAGCTCTAGTTTATTTCTCAGTGACCTAAACGATACCATCTTCAGGAACACGCCGTTCTTGTGCTATTGTCTACGCAGTTACTTGCGTCGCGCGCTCTGAAAGTCATTAAGAGAAGAGAGATGATGATAATGATGAAGATGATGATGGTCGTCCGTCTATGTCAGACACGGAAAACGAAGCTTTATTGAAGCCGACTTATCGCGCGAACCGAGACGACCGATTGCCGTCTGATGATGAAACCAAAAAAGCGACGATACCAAAGGATAAGTTTCTTTTAAATGGATTTTTGAACGCATCTTTTTATGTGTGAGATATGTACGTGTCAGGGTCGCAGCGAGGACTGTTCAGTTTCAAATTCGACAACTTGTCAAGCTCAGTCGAGCTCGCCGGACAACCGTGGTTGGTACCATTTAGAAATCGCCGGAACAAAAACTATAGCTCAACGACACGAGTCCTGTGTAAACGTCACTTTGGTTCAATTCCTTTGCAACTGACAGCTAAAATCATGTCTAAAACGAACGAGAGAACAAAGATGAAAGTGGTAGAAAAAAGAGGGTAAAAAATTTGAAAATCAAAATTTGGTCCGAGGCTAAGGTCGAAGCATCTACGAAAACACTGCCAGACTACTTTCTAAATGCTTCGCGTTTAACCAAAGACGCGAAAGGCTCATTTTTCTACACACATTGTCGTTAATAGAAAAAGAATAAGAGTAGTAGGTACATATATAATTTTATTGCTTGATAGAGGTGAACTTAGAGTAGCCTAGGATAGCGCTGACTTTTATTATGATTACGTATGCGTATTTGATAATAGAGGAAGACGACGCGAGAATGTCGCGAGTATTATTGCATTTCCTCCGGGGAGTGAGGTTAGGTGAGTTAGGAGAGGGTCAGGAGAGTTCCCACTCCCTTTTCCAGTCTCGGGCGAAAATTTTGCACACATCATACACATATATATGCAATTACACGTACATACATGCGCGCGTTTGTATCGTCTTTAAGGCCTACTGGTCCAAGATGCCACTACCACTTGCTAATCGATAACACCAAGTGAAGTTGAATCATGAAGCGAAAAGCGCAACTCAAAAGATTCAATGCCAAAATGCGCATCGGTTCTTACCGAATCTCATCGAAGAATTATATAGCGTTAGCATATAAAATAATTCTAATCGCATTAAGTGTCGTCGTATGCATGTCACGTTCCGCGCGTAGCCCCGTTTCCGGCCGCGCTTCATTTAGGTAGGTTTTATCCAATATATCTAGTTAATCAACGAGCACGAGATACACGCGTCTTTCTCAATCCTTCCGGCGTCGCTGAGAAATCGGCACGGTTTTATTAAATTCTCCACTAGATTCCGATTAGTTGATTTGATGCCAATGAAAAGAAAGACAAGTAGAGAACTAATCTTATTAAAATCATCTGCCATCTCTAAAATAGCCAAAATTAATTATAATTTTTAGCTGATCGATCCGACATTATATTTAACACACAGTAAGATCGAGTAGTTACTTTTATTTGAATTGATTTTAAAACTAACAAACTTTATTTTAATCTTTTAAATGTCTGTGGAATTTACTATATAGCACTGAGTTATTCGAATTTTTTTTGATGAACGAAAATCTTGACTTAAGGATTGAGAAAGAGATAAGTATGGGATTAGCGTTCAATGTAATATTTATCGATATATTGCTTAATCAGTGTCCGTGAATTCTATTGTGCTAAGGATTACACGAGATTATATATATATATATACGCTCCGCGTTTTCTCAAATTTCTGCTAATTCTTGCAACTAATGAAATGATAAAAGCGACGATAATTAATCGTCGTTTGGGCACAGGACGTACCGAAACTATCGCCTTTTTTCGGTTATGAAAATATCGAAACATCATACAAAAAGATTATTCCATATTCAGGAAATCAATCAAGTGATTTCAAATGGCAAGAACAGAATTTAGAAAAATTTAATTTTTCGGATATAAATAAATAACAATGCTTATTTTTTAATAGTTTTGAATTTTATTGCATATTTTTGATTATGTAATATTACATGAATATATAATTTGAATTGAAGATTAATTAAATCTTCATTCAAATGACAAATTGATGCTATGTCAAGAAGAAATAAAAGCGCGATAGTTTCAGAGCATCCCCATATACACATATGTATATTCACATTGTTCATTGTAAAGTGCACGCACTATTCTGCAATACCAGTAGCTAGAGAAGAAGAGGAAGAAGAAATAAGAAGAGAAGAAAAATGTGAAAATGTTAATTATATATCCTATGAAAGTGTATCGAATTAAAAACGTGCGAATCGATATCGCCATAGATCCGTTAATCTAGATGAAAAAGAATATTTACAATAACGGAGGGAGAATATATATATATATATATGTATGTATATATGTATATCCCATGCTAAGTTATTTCACTTTTATCGGATGCAAAAATCGCGTCGGATACGCTGAAATGAGAAGAAAGAAAGAGGCATTAGCAAAGAGCGTTTCATGATTTAATCCATGAAATAATCATATAAGTAGCAAAATGCGCTCGCATTTCAACACCCCAGTTCAAGACAGATATATATCTATAAGCAATATATATCTTTACCGAGTGCATTGTGTGACAGACGAATATCTGCAATAGAGTTGGATATACAGACTCTATATAATGTGTATAGACATATAATATACACTTAAAAAATTATTACTCTCTTTCTCTCCACATCTCTCTCTCTCTCTCTCCCCCCTTCTCTATCTATCTCTATCTCTATCTCTCTCTTGTCCATGATGTTTGCGATATATACTTCATAATTTTATTACGTTACTTACCGATTGCATATATTTTATGTGTACTTACCTTACTCGATAGGCATTGGGGCACTGCATAGTTTATACGAGACATGTTAACATTATGAGAAAGTTTATTGCAAATATGAATCGATTGTTGCCGGATAAATCGCCAATACACACACGTTGTACATACACACATAGATAAAGAAAAAAAAGGGAAAGA
>NW_021853485.1:5069687-5073792 GCF_003651465.1 Formica exsecta
GAAAGAGAAATATGACCGCGCGTTTATTCATAAGAGATTTAAAGAAAACGAATAATAAAAAAAGAAGAAATAAACGAGGAGCATTATCTTTTTCATAGGTTGAACAGTATTGCAGTGTATTCTGCTGCCGCTTTATATTTTACTATGTCGTATTTACTTTAATGCACAATGACCAGATGCACACAAACGTATGTGTGATATATATAGAGTATATACACAGATGTATATTATTTGTAGCTGGTGAGAATGAAAGTGATTGATAAATTTGAGAAAACTCAGAGTCCGGTGGTTCCGATTAATCTAATATAGCGTAGTCTGATAACAAGCGCGATTCACATCATTCTCATTCTGTTCGATTTATATGTGTTATTGGCAACAGCGGAGATGCGGCCGCGGTTTATGTTTGCTCTGCGGAAACAGAACAATACTTTGCGTTTTGTGGACAGTATTTTTCTCCATTTCCCGAGAATATTCTTCGTAATTGCATTATAGAAAATAGATTGCAAAAGACTGAATATAAGCTGGCGATGGCGAAAATATACACACCGTGAAAATCAGTGTATGCGATCCGTTGCAAATCAATAAAAATGCGCACAATACTTTGGCTATAAAGAAGTCCTCAATATATTGCAAAATAGAAACTAAGGTAGTTATTGCGGACGATGTGTGAAAATGAAAAGCAAACCGCAGCGCAACTACTTTGTTCTACCTATTGATCAAAAGAGAATGTTTGAAAGTTTACTCAGAAATATTGTTCTGTTTCTGCAACTTATTCCAAACATGACAAGCAAAATTGAAAGAATATCCATGACAATTTTATTCATCGGAATCAGTTGTACAAGATACATCAGCTGTACCTTCATGTTTTTACGGAATATTTTAAAAATATTCTTAGAAAGTTATTAGAATATTCTAATTTTCGGAAATAGTTGTACAAGGTACATCAACTGTACTTTCATGTTTTTACGGAATATTTTAGAAATATTCTTAGAAAGTTATTAGAATATTCTAATTTTTGGAAATAATTATTCCGATATTCTCAAAGTAATTAGGGAAAAATCTTTTTGCAGATATTATCTCTCTCATTGCACTTTGCGCTCTGTTTTTGAACATAAATTTCGGACGATTTTCGATGCTCGGCTGTTTCGAATAACATAATAATACCAGCGGGCTTGGCATTTGTCGAGGTATTTATGCGGCATTTGTGCGGCGCATTCCATTTATAAAATGGAACCGCGCTTTGGATTTAAATCACTTATAGGCTGTGAGATGCGAGCTAAGCAGCAGACAAATTTGCTCGAAACCTCAATCATATGTGTCAAATGAAGTATAAATCTACTATTAACCTATATTGTATAACCGATCAATCCTCTCATCAAAATAGAAGGAATACACGACTATTACTTCTCAATTCAAAAACTGCGACGATTTCTTCTGTCCTTGAGACTTGAATAATAAAAAAGATATATATTTATTAATTCCCCTACACGGGAAGAGAAAAAAAAGAAATTTTGATCTATAGAAATAAAAAGATGTTATAAATATACATACAGAGCGGACTTGAAGCGGCGAAAGTGGATGTTGACACGAGAGGTGTACGAATTTGGGATAATTTTTTCTTCAATAGCATTCATTTTTTCATTGCTTTTTTTAAGTACAACACATTTTCCAATTTTTTTAACTTTTCTTTCCATAACTTTAACTTTTTCTTTCACAAATTATCAAACTGCCGAAATTCGCATGATTTGACAATCGTAAATAACACGAGTGAAGCAAATCGCAGCGCACAAGTGAGACAGCCAATCAGCATCACGGAAAAAAGGCTTCAATAGGTTTGTTCGCGTTGCTTGAACTTTTTGCACTCAGTATCTTCGCTTTCGCTTTCTTCAACATCCGAATATATATTTATCTCGTTTTCAGTACAGAACTTTTTGGGAATTTCAAGCAACGCGAACAAACCTAATGCTTCGATATATTCGAGTTCAAGGTTTCACGCCTTTTTTAGAAAGGGACTAGCACGCAGCGCGCGCTTCGTGCGCGCACACATTTCGCAAGATGCCACATTTTTTATACACATTTCGTCCGCACTTTATTTTATCGAAAAAACGCAAAACCGACTAAGTTTTACTCGCCTTTTAATCTTACTGTTTCTTATATTTATGTTAAACAAATAAAAGTTTGTTATATTTTTAACGTTTGTAATAAAAAAACTCATCGATTGTACTTAGTTTCAATCTTAAACAACTGTACTTACTAGAATCGACTGAAATCTTCGGCAAGAAAAATTTAATCTCAAATTCGTCGACATATCTCTGTTATAGACCTCGCCTTTCTTGATCCATGCTAAGTATACTATATATGTATACATGGTGTCTGCTTTCTCTTGACAATAGATACCACAATAGATCAATCACTGATGAAATGTACTTGAGAAACAAATCGAACGTAATTTTGCTGATAAAGATACATGCAATTTTTAAAAGATTATCTGGAATTATATATATCAAGAATATATATGTATAATTACTCTATAATGGCATTACATATATATGATTGTACGTTTCTGATTTGACGTTTATATATTTTGTGTGCGCTTATTTCATTTTTAAGACCATTTAAAGTTTACTTCATAAAATGCAGTTTTCGGCCGCACGTAACTGTCGTTAGGAGGAAGTGTTGCACAAGACACCCTGTACATATACATATGAGATACGAGATAATATATTTGTAGATACAGAGTTTAATCATCATAGTATATAGAGTCAATACTGTGAAGAGCCTGTAACTTACCTACTTATACCCTTAGATAGACTGTAATACTTGTAACTGATTTACGAAAGATGAATTATATGAATGAAAAAAAAAATATATATATATATACTGCGAGAAAATCGATTAAATAAATAAATAAATGATATACCTATATGATCAGAATGTTGCACCGATTTATCATTTTGTCACTCCCGGTAAATATGCATATTAGGTTACACCTCACCGATGACTTTGACCTTGACATATGTTGTTAAGGACATAACCCTGAGTACCCCCTACGAGGGGGCTCCACTTTTGGAAGATATAACCTAACCTAAACCAAACTTTAGTTTTAAATCAGAAATAGGTTTGGGTTAGGTTATATCTTCCGGAAGTGGAGCCCCCCCCGTAGGGGGGGGGCGGAACTCACTGTGTCCACGCATATACTTTCTCATCCATGCAACAATTGTGGGGCGGACTGTCTCTCTGTCTCTATATTGATAGCCGTACACTAGCCTCTGGAGAATCCAGGGAGATCTTGTGGAACATCTTAAGGATTTCTATAGGATATGTTAGGGATATTTTTCATACGTTAAAAGGAACAAATTCTAGAATTTAAATATAAATTAAGATTGCGTTCTGTTATTTACTGCCAATACTAAAAATCTAATACTAAAAATAGTTCACGTTCTTTAATATTTGAGGTTTTCGTGCTGTACATGAATATTTTAGGTTTGGCTTCCGGATTTGAGTTGTGTAATATTTTCAAAACAATCCAATATCTGAATTCCTTATGTTGGGATTGCATCAGAAATTGAACTGATAAAAAATAATTATATTTTTAATTTCCTGTTGTTAGTTGCTTGCAAGCTTTATATAATTCTCATGACCAAATCTCAAATACGAGTTTGCGCGTCGCATAGCGGTGAACAAACGAACTAGCAGCGGAATACTATTTTTTGTAAAGTTTTTGGAATGTTGCGCATAGTAACATCTCTCATGAAATATTAAATAAATAATAATTTTGAATATGTGAAAATGTGCGCATCAAATTCAATTATTAATATTAAACAAAATTAATGTTAACAATTAATTGCACATGCATATGTCCTCTGGAAATCCAAAGGACAGGGCAGATATCCTACAGACATCCAGAGGTTATCCAGGGGACATTTATAGGACATTAATACTTATTACAATACTTAAAATTTCTAAATTATATTAAATAGCCTACATAACCGAAAGTAATCATGTATGCATATTAAATTTTCATAAAATATATTTATAATAATATCTTAAAACATCCTACAAATATCCTGAACCATCCTGGACATATTCAGGATGATCCTGAGGA
>NW_021853485.1:5077166-5085624 GCF_003651465.1 Formica exsecta
TATATATATATATATATATAATTAATACATTATAAAAAATTTAAAAATTTATAAAATAAAATTCTAAACGCACATTTTTTAATAAATACTTAATATTTGAAGTACTAAATCTCTTAATTTTTTTAACTTTTTAGTATTTTAGTATTCAAAACTAAATGTTGATAGTAAAATTTTAAATTAAATTTTGTTAGATGAACAATAAATTCTTAGTTTTTATAATATAAAGCTTTATTTTCAAATATCTATAATTTAAATAAATAGGCAAATCTGCAACCAAACTTAAAATCGAAGATTATACTTGTATATTTCAGATTATTTGAGTACGATCTTGAGTACATCTATTAAATCCTTAAATTCATTATTTAAAAAACAATCAATTTTCATAAAAAACGTAATAATTTCGTAAATAACGTAAAAAACAATCTTAAAAAAAGATGATGTAATAAAAAAAAATGTAATCATTATACGCAATATATTGTTGATTAATAAATTAATAAATTCAATATCAATAAATATAAAAAATAGTAGTATTTCTCTTAAAACAATCTGGTATTTTTCTACCAGACCTATAACAATTAATGTATCAAGTAATGTCTTTCATAATTTTCTAATTCCTTGTTAAAATAGTTTATATATAGCAATTTTACCTAATAAAATATTAAGTTGTATCAACAGATACTATTCTACACAGCAAATATAAATATAATAAAATGTATAACTCATATTTAACAGAGTAAACATAATCGAACTGTGATCAAGATATAATTCAATAAGAAACACTATTGTGATGTTTCCAGCAAATGTGCATTGATCAGTGAAATGCTATTTGAAATTGAAAAAATAAATAAACAAGTGACTAAAATAGAAATTGTCAAATTTAATAAAGAGAGAAAAGATATTCTTAAAATAAAATAATATATACTTTTCCTTGCGCATACGCAATGGACAAAAATTAAATTCTTTAAACCCAATTGTATTAAAGAAGAATTTTGTTAATAAGTCTTACTGCCTAAAGCATTCCAAAGTGTATTATCAACATTACGCAAATCTTTATAGTCTAAGAAAAGATAATATTCTTCTTAATATTTTGATAACAATTTTTATAAAAGAATGAGAGATTAATTTATGTCAACTTTCAGTTTGATAATTTAATTAATACATTGATGGAAAGTATAAACAGCTTGAATAATTTCTTGCGACACACAATCAAATACTAAAATTATTTTAATTTTTTCGATGAATTTAACGACATTGTTCGCAGCAATATATCATTTTGAAGTTAAAAATTGTTTGTATAAAGTGCCACACACACAATCACAGTTATAGTTCTTATATATATTTCATACTATTTGAGCATAGCATGTTGAAACAGATAAACATCAGTGTAAAGTTTTAAGTCAATGTAATTCTTGCATGCTAATTGTTGTAACATATCAATAAAAAAACATTCTTAGACCAATAATAACAGCGTCTTTTTCAAATATATATATATATGCATATTGTTTTCCGAGAATTTAATATTAATTATTACAAATTTGTGTCATTAAATCATTGTGTAATCTTTTATAATTCTTTAATACAAAATTTTTGCGCGTGCGTATGCAAGAGTATGGTTCCATTTTTAATTTAATCGACGCCTTTCTTAACACGCTGTATCAATTTGGTTCCAAATTGTTTGGGCATCTTATATAAAATATTTTAGATTATATATTGCACTTTTTTAGGTATGCAATTCAAACTAACAATTAAAACTGACAGAATTTATTTGAACGCCCATTTATTTTAAACAATAAACGAAATGAATAATTAAACGAACATATGGCACTATCTATAGAGAATTACTATCACTAATAACATGGGACTTTAAATTTGTCGGTAAAGAATTTACCTGCGATCACTTCTAATGCATTGCTCCTTCTATACGAAACACGTGAAGCGATAAATAAATATTTTAGCGCCCGATATACGCGGATAAATAAATCGGAAATAAACTGCATGAAAAAACAAACATGAGTGATCATGAAAAAATTGTGTACATATTATATAACAGTTATATAATTCAATAATTTTGTTTTTCATAAAATTATTGAATTTCAAGATTATCGTAACGATAGAGAATATGTGTATATTTAATATATAAGAGATAAAAAAAAGAGAGAAAGAAAGCCATGCAAATTTTTTAAATATTCACAATTTACTGTTAATAACAGCTAGTTTATAAAGAACACTCATATAGGAGCGAATATATGATTATAAAAATTTGTTTGTTTGCTACCATAAAGAAATAGAGATTCCTGCTTAATTATTTTTAATTAAAAAGCTTTCATATTTATATATAATAAAAAGCATATATTATAACATGTAGCACAACATGAATTATAACATCGAAGCACAACAGCTTTGTTTTAAATTTTTGTTATCATCTTAAGGTGAAATATATTTATAATTTATGCGAAGCATTTGTATTAACCAATTCTTTTTTTTTTTTTTTTTTTTGCAAGAGATGTAAAAATATGTTACGCTTTAGCAAAGTGTATAAAAATATTCTATTAGTACATAGTCATAAAATTTATAAGAAAAAAATTAATATAACAATTTTTTCGTGCAAATAATTTGAATCTAACAATAACCCATTCATTGATTCATGTAGTTGCATGAAAGAAATTTCAGGTGGCGGATGATACTCCGAACAGCACAAGTGGCAAATCGTCTGGAGTATCGCGCGAGCGAGAGGCAAAGTTGTTGGATCAGCAGAGCGAAACGTGATAGCCGAAGAATGGTGAACGAGAGGGAGGCCACAGTCTGGCGGGGGACCCAGGTGTAACTTGCCGCTTGCCGCTCGCTCGAACAGTACATTGCCGGACGCAATACTTGGCACGCGGTTCCCCTCAATCCTATATTGTTTCATATCGTCATACTGTTTTTTTCGATTCGCGAAAAATACGCAATCCACGCACCGTTTTTGTAAATTACGAACAATGTTATCTGGATAGCCAGATCTGCGAAATAGCGAACGGTACGCGAAATGTCATCCGAGCGATTTCATAAGTGAGTGCATCTCCTTTCGTTTTTTTTTTTTTTTCAAAGAATCTTGTGTATGTATGTGTGTATCTGTGCAGAATTGCATATCGAGAATGTGCTTTTTCTTCTCTCTCTCTCTCTCTTTTTATTATCCTGTTTTTACACGCGCTTCCACGTAGGACTTGTCCTGAGGTCCGGAAAGTGAAGAGAAATGTCGTGGAACAAGAGTACTCGCCTCGCGATTGAAAAAATCTCTGAGTCTGATATACGGCTGATCGCGCGAAACGATTCAATAATACAAAGAGAATAAAACGATTAAGTGCATCGAAAATCATAAACGCAATATTGATAAAATTTGCAAATTAAATAGGACTTAAAATATATAATATAATTTTTTAACATTTTGTTTGACTATTAAAAATGTGGATATGACAGCATAACATTTAAAAATTTGTTAATTGTGTGAAAATTTGATTATTTGTATGTTGCGTTATTTTTTGCAATAAAAACGAGTTAAAATTTATTTTACGTAACATCTTAAAATATTTTTTTTTTATACGGACACACACACATACTGTATATAATTGGCAATTTACACGTACATAAACAATAAATTAAATAATTTATGCAAGATCAATAATAATCGGTTTATCAGGCCTATCGCGATAAAATTGTGTCAAGGTGTAATAAGCAACTGGAGCGGAATAAGAAGATATTAAGAAAAATCGTATCTCTCTTGATATTTATATAACTGATGTGTATAATAAGTTATTAAAATAGAGATACGTTTCGGTAATACGATAATTAATATATTATGCTTTAACTTTATTAGTATCCGACAAGTAAAAGAATGATAATAATCTCGCAAATACACGGGATTTATTAAATAAAGATATACTTAATTAAATAAAAGATTTCGAATATGTAGTTATCTTTATAAGTACAGAATAATCGTAATCATGGACTGTTTATAATAGCATCGTGTGCATCAGCAGAGCGCGTGCGGAATTTATGTGTGTGTGTGTGTGTGTGTATGAGAAGAGCTCTTATTTCATTCACCACGGAAATTTATCGCTCAGATCATCTGTAGAAATTCCAAGCATTTCTATCAACTTTTACTCGCAACGAACAGTGCTGTGCGTCACTCCACAATTGATCTACTAATTTTACAAACAATATACGGCACCAAAAGTTATTATTCTTTACAATACGTCTTATCGAATTTCGAGATATATTTTCTTAACAATACTTTTTGTCTATAAAACTGTCTTTTTTAAAATTTCTAAATTTTCAATATTTAATTTTTGAATAGAGAGAATATTAAAAACTGAATATTATATTAATTACTTTAAATTAAGTGAAAAAAGGTTTTATTATTTCATTGTTTCTTAAACTTTAGCTTCAAAAAGTTTGTAAAAAATTAACTTCAATTGTTAGATCTTTCAAAATAACATAGATTAACAATAAGATAATTAATAATAGGAATGTATACAATTTTTATATGAAAATATGTACTTATTAAGCGTTCATAATTTATTTTAAGGAATTAATATCAAAGAAATACTATCAAGATATATTATATATATAAATTTAGCTCGTCATATTATATCTTTTTATTGCTCAGAATTAATTGCAACCGGGATCATTAATATTATGACATACATTGTTGAAGTCATAATTGATGAAGTATCAGGAAATAATACCTTCTCGCTGATGCGCTAAAATAGTTTTTGAAATGCAACATCGGCAAATTGAAAATGCCTATTATGCTCCCAAATCGCGTATTTTTGCGTGTGTTGTGTATTGTGTGTATTGTGTATTAACAATTTAAATTGTAATTCATAAATAAATATCACGAGCAAAACATGCCGCGGATAATTAGTTGTAAATGTTATATATACATATATAAGAAACATAGATATGCATACTTCGCGGAACTTTCAGTTCACGATAAAATCCGCGATTCTTCCTTAAGAAACGTGACGATAATTAAAGTAACGACACGGTTTAAATCAGATAAGATACTGCGATAGATCGCACGACATAACAGAAGTTTACGACACCGTATTTTAAAGAATTATTTTACTAAAGATATGATATCTGTTGATAAATAACGTTTGTAATTTTTAAAATCATCAATTTATACGTATATATGTATATATATATATATATATATATCATTTCATTTATCAACAAATATAATTTTCTACAAGTATCGTTATTTGACGTTTAATATGACCACGAATTTAAGAAATTGAATTAAGAACATTTGATAGATCGAACAAAGAACGATATAATACATAGACTTCTCTTTGTCAAAGAGCCGCCCAAGAAGGAGCATTGGACGTTCTGAAAGAAGCTACGAGAAAGGATTGTAACGCGCGAGATGAAGGAGGAATGACCCCAACATTATGGGCAGCCTTCGAAGGTCACATAGATGCCCTGAGACTGCTGGTCACCAGGGGGTATGTACGCTTAATATCTTATTTTTCTTTTGTACTATAATTATATATAAGTGCGATCAACGTCATATTTTACATTGATAGTTAATGCATGTAGCAAGATATTCTCATGTAATTAGATATAACGTATTTGATTATCGTAACTTATTGCAAACCAAGTGTATACGATTAATATCTCTCTCATACTGTGATAAATGAAGATAAAATAATAAATTGTGCATCAACACGATTACAATATAAGTTGCGAAACCGAAGCAGAATATATTCGGCAGAACATATGTAACATCGTGTTTTATCCACTCACACGAAACACAAGTGCCTATCAGGCACGAGGTCGTCGTGCCCCATGAACACGACAGCCCCACTAGTATATATGCTTCATAATTAGTACTTACCTCAAACACAGTGCTCACCGAACATGCGGGGGACCTTCCGCTCGTGTCAGCTCCAAAATACAGGAAAGCTCCTCGATATTTTCGACCGTTTATCACATACACTAGTCAAACACTGGCAGATTTCTGTAACAAACATCATAAATAATCGTATTAATCGTCCTAATAAACTGCAATATATCTGTACATAATTATATATATGAATTCTATATATGAATTATTCGTATTTTAAATGATTGTATCAAGAAATAAATTAAATTGAGAAACTTAAGGATTTAACGAAAACTACAGAATTATCATTAAATTAATATTATGTAAATTCATTTGTTATATTTTTGAATATATATATATATTATTACATATTCAAATTTTAATTACAAAAACATATGCGAAAAAATTGAAAAATACCAAGTAAATGATCTTTCTCGACTTTTCTTGCTAAAAATAGTTCCACAAAATGACTAAAAGATATATCAAAATATATGAAAAAATTTCGGAAGATTTTATATACGTATAACACAATGAATGAAAATATTTGCACGTAATAATTACTATATATAATAATTATAATTGTAGATACTTATATTACATTACATCAACGATAATTATTGTCCGATAAAAATGATATTCAATAACTGATATCAACCGATCTATGACAATCGAAAAACAAATTTATAATAAATAATTAAGGATAAACTAATCAAAGGTCTATCTAAATAGATTTCAACAATATATTCAGTAATATAATTATTTTTAGATTAGACGTATAGCAACAAAAATGACGACTTAAATTGCATTGTTCCTAAAAGTTCTATCAACGAGCCTTCAGTCCTGCTATACCTGCATGATAATAATATATGTGCGGAACCGGAAGCACGCATTGCAGGTGTCCATCGACTGTACGGTGGCGGAAATCGTGATCGGTTGAATAAAAAACAATACAACGCATATCCGATAAAATAGCCCGCAGCAAACTCTATGTATTCGCGATCCGAAAATTCTCGCTTCTATTTACGACTACCATTACAATTGATGAGTGAGATATCAATATCGCCTCTTATTCAAACAATCCGACTGAACAAAAATGATCGTCGCAAAATTCCGAATTGCTACTTCACGCGACATTTTGAGCAATCTCGATATTTTCAAGAGATTGATGCCGCAAAAAAAAGTTAAGAGTTGATAACATTCCCGGCGATGTATATAAAAATGTTCGTACAAATATACATATATATATTATCAGAAAATTTTTGTAGATCCGATCAGAGCTATAAGATTAATATTAAACTGTTCCCGCACCGCTCTGATTGATGACCCCCGTACTTATGTAACGCGACACACACATACACATACACATACATACATCTTAAGAAAAAATAAGTTAGTATATAAAAATATATATATATATATATCACAAATAAATATATACAAATAAATACATACCATTCGCGTGATGAAATCGACGAGTGAAATATTCAAATATTTATCTCGTTTCGGAAACAAACCGATCGCCAAGTTTCGAGAAATTCGTATTTCTGTACCATTCGGAAACTTTTAATCCAATAGAACTCTGAAAATTTAATAAATATAATGAATAACTAATTTAAAATATTGAGAACCGTAAAACGAAGCATGTCGCTATGTTGATTTCTAACATAATCGTACAAGTAGATGTTTCTATCACTCGTTATATACAATTATGAAATGAAAAGGTCAATACTTTTCCGGCATAATTAACACAACTAACATCTCTTTCTTCTTATATTCTGATAAAATTCGAGACAATCCATAAGATTTTACGAAGCCGTAAGCATTAAAATATTCTAAAATCTTACCGAAAGATCGATGTTGAACTGTACGAAAAGTACGTTACGCGGCTACAAGTTTTTTTCAAACTGTACGTTTCCGAAAAACAGTGACGCCAACGCAAGAATTTTATCTATCGTTCGGTCGCCCTGACCATAAGTCATAGATCATAAGAAACATAGAGGGCGCGTTCCGAGATACTATGCCTAGGTTAAAAAGAGAGATAGAGTTTTGACAAATCTAGTTTTCTCGAATATAAGAGTAGAAGAAATCACAGTAAGTTAAAAAAGAATCAGATACATTTCTTAAATTCTTTCTAATTATGTAATACACGCCGTTTACGATTAAGATATTAGATGCACTGTCTATATACTTATTATGGTCTATAGTCTATGTCTATGATCTTGACTACACGCGCAGCGAACCACGTGACTACTTTAACATTCTCATGCTTATTTTTAAATGCAATATCGGAACCCGAACATTTTTAATGTGTTTTTTCTCACATTAATGATATATAAATTACACTGAATGCTATATTGAACACGTAAATTAATGTACATATATATAATAATAGAATTTATTATATATATTTGTTATATATTATGCTTATTTATATCGGAACCCGAACATTTTTAATGTGTTTTTTCTCACATTAATGATATATAAATTACACTGAATGCTATATTGAACACATTGAACACGGTACATATATATAATAATAGAATTTATTATATATATTTGTTATATATTAAATATATATATTTCTTAGATTAT
>NW_021853485.1:5088696-5090669 GCF_003651465.1 Formica exsecta
ATTATTGTTTATTAAAAAAAAATCGTTATTTATATTTTATGTGTTTCTTTTCTTTTTCAAATCTAAAAAATCTGTCTCGTATTCATTTCAACATAACGTAATGGTTTCAATCTAAAAAATCTGTCTCGTATTCATTTCAACATAATGTAATGGTTTCATCGTAGAGGCGATCCGGACAAGACTGATTATTTCGGTAATACATGCTTGCATCTGGCAGCAGCGAGGGGTCATGAATTCTGCGTAAAATTTCTGGTGAAATTTGGTTGCAATATCTGGTCATTGGACATCGACCGGCATTCTGCCCGAGAACTTGCGGCGATAAATGGTTGCGAGAGAATTTTGCAGTTCCTAGACCTCGCCCAGGCTGATCAAGAATTGAATAGTCGCAAGAAAAGCCGTCTGCTCCGGGAAAAAGCAGAGAAAGATGCGGAGAAAAGGTATAATCGCAAAATAATTATTGACCTGATTAAATAATCTCGGTTTCAATTTATGACTATCTAATAAAAAAAAATACTTGTGTAAAATATTTTATTTGTATTTTTTTTTAAGATACAACTGTATTAGAGTTTATTTGATCACAGAAATAGCCATAGATTCAGAAATCAGTTATCGATAGTTTATTATTTGTTATATGTTTTTTATTTTAAATATATAAATTTCAATACTGATAATAAAAATATTTATCTGTTAAGATTAAAAGAGTACATGAAAAAACAAAAGATGGCTGAAATTAGGGCGGAAAAGGAACAGAAAAAACTTATAAAGAATCGTGCTAGATCGGACTCCGAGGCGATGAATGAATTAAATTCTCAACGATCAGGCGTATTGACTTTTAAAGGTCGAATAAAACCTTCGCCGACATTTAGCGATATCGTTGGCACCACCGCGAAGAGACACGGTAGCACGGTATGTCGGAAAGCCTTAGCGAAGAAAGCCGCCAGTGATTTCAAGGTCGTAGAGGTAAAAAAAGATTTAAAAAAAGTTTATTGAATTTTTTACAACTCTAAGAAAAAATAATAAAAATAATATATAAAATTAATTTTTAAACAATATTATCTTTTGACGTAACAAAATGAGAAAATAAAAAAATTATAAATGTATATTTTAAATTTTTTTGATCTTATATCTTATATATGATAATTCCTTTTTGTTTATTTTAATGATTAAGAAATTATATAACATTCCAATTATAATGTTGTATATGAATAATATATATCATTATTATAGGTTGAAATAAATGGAAAAAAATCCATTCGAAGTCTGACCGGCGTTCGACGAGATTCTGAAGTTATGTACGTAGGCACATACGATACTGAATCTCAACATATAGGTAGAAGAGGGAAGATCTCCGATGTATGGGGTACTCTAAGCAAATCTCAGAGCACGCCCGATCTCTTAGGTGAAAGGATATATGACGAGGAGGAGGAAGATAGGCAGGAAGAGAATTTGAACATTGCGAAAGACACTGCTTTTCTTCGGGAACCGGCCAGCATCTTTAACCGACCTGGATTCGGTTCGGTGGCCTTTAGAAGGGCGGTTAGTCTTAATATTTGTACCTGTAAACCGTAATTTCATTTACAATGAGTAGTTGTAAACATCTTACCTCCGATAAAATTAATATTAAAAAAGCTAAAAAAATCATAAACGAAAAAAACTGTCTTAAAATGTATTTTTTATATAATTTCAGCTATATGTACATAGATGTTTTCTTTTCTCTTTTCCTTAATTATCGCAACTCTGATAGAAATAATATAAAACGCAACGTCTTTTATTTGCAATTATTTTGATGCCACGCTTCTTACACACACATACACATTGTAATAATGATCATCTTAAATATACCTTCATACGGCTATCTTTGCTATAACAACTCGACCCGTAGAAATCGGTACGGTTTATGCCGTTGTGCGTTTTCTTTCACAATATGAGTTATTATTTGTCCTATTTGAATAATAATTCAAGAACAAAGAGAG
>NW_021853485.1:5091049-5153835 GCF_003651465.1 Formica exsecta
AAGAAATATGAGTTGCGAAAATCATTCTGAGAATCATTGTGGAAATACTCGAACGCAATTTTTTAAATGATTACACTATAGAAATACAAATATTTATCGTTTACATTAAATTAAATAATAGATTAAAATAGACTAAAAATGATAAAATGACAAGAAAATTAACCAACTTTTTATACATTCATTATATTAGAATTGTCATTTTTATTAATAGATAACATCTACGCTGGACAACCTGCCGGTCACGCAGATGGACGTTCAATTACAAAACAGCAATCTTTCTGGAAATGGTTCGACAAATGGATCCATAAACAGTAACAAATTTAGTCCAAATGGACACAACGAAGAGATCAGTATAGGAAGTGCTGGCAGTTTGGCACGCAGGCAAAGTTCGTGGGACGAGGATCTGCTTTCAGGCAAGTTGAACAAACTTTACACAAAGTATAATGGAAATATTATTATATAACACAATGTTCTCTGCATAGATAATTTATGTTCTGTAAGAAGCGACGTGATGATCTATTATCCTCCTTTGTTCTTGCTACGTCTTGTCTGCAAGAACGGGATATCACATTGTTAAATTTATCTGTGAACAGAAAGTGAAGAAACAGACGAGGAATGGACACCTTTGCAGAGATTTTTAGTCGCCAATAATCTCACGTCCATACAATCTATCCTGGAATCAGAGCAAATCGATCTGGAGGCTCTAATGCTGCTCACCGAAACTGATATAGCAGCCCTCAAACTTCCACTCGGTCCTAGACGGAAACTCACGAATGCAATCGCAAACCGGAAAAAAGCACTGAGCATGCCGGAGAGCATTATCAAGGACAGTAGACTATAAGCAAAGAGTATGTTTCATTAGCCATAAAGAATATTACTTCCGTCGATGAAATTATCCGTCCATATACTAATGTATAACAAGTAGTTATTAATTGATTTATGCAAAAATAAAAATTTTGAAATTCTAAATATGGAATATTAAAAAATTTTGTGAAAATTTATCGAACTAATCATATAAAAAAACATTTAAAAAAAGAAAAAAAATTAAAAATTATTCAATTATACAATTACTTGAATCATACATTGGTAGCGCTATTATATATTTAGCAGTATATCTGTATAATTTTTATCACATATCAGGATAATCTTAATATCGAAGTCTTTTGTGTCTTGTAGTTTTTATAGTTTATTTACTATCAACATATATTTTTCTCCATCAATACCATATAAGATACTAAATTTAAATAATCTTATTGGAGACTAAATTACATATGATTATAATAATCATAAATTATCGTCAAAAAATATTGAAAATCAGGAAAAGAAAAAAAGAGAGCTAAGCACTTGATCACTAAATAAGAATAGAATACAGTTTATGCCATAATAGAAAGGAAACAAAAATTCAACATATACTGCCATAAAATGTAATGCCAATGATGTTGCTAATACTCAACATCAGCTTTACATATACTCTAGATTTACATACTACATCATTATATATGAAATCTTAAATATTTACAATAATTAATTAAACATTAATTATTTGTATTAAATCATTTACGAAAAAATCAGACATTAGAATATTTTAGATATTACTGACGAACTTTATACTGTGTATAATCAAGACTTACACTTTCTATCATTTATGTGTGAAGCGCAATTATTAAAAAAAAAAGTAAGCAACAATAACAATAGATGATAAATATTGATTATCTTTCAAATAATCTGATGATCTATTGAATGACAGTAATTGTGTAGTAAAATTTGATTTTTATAATCATATCTCAAATATAAACGAAAGAGTATTGATAATTACTAAGATATAAATTAGATTACAGTATTATACATATTAACTTCGTAACATCATGTATGATGCGTATTATATCCACAAATAGCACAAGATGTACAAAATGTACACCTTGTTGTACAAAATAAATGTATAACAATAAAAATGTACAAAATGAATATATAACAATAAAGTATGTATATATGCAAACATGATAGTCACTATTCACATAAACAGAAAAAAATATATCATAATCATAACGTGGGCAAGAAAACGACCACGAGGAGTTTCTTTCTCTCGTGATTTATTTGTAAATGATTATCTTACAAACAAGAGGCGCAAAAATATACAAGCTTCTTATGTTCGCAAGAAAGTAACAGCACCATTTCACGCCTTGTTATGAACACATGTATTCATGTTTGATCAAGACGTTATATTCGTGCAAGTCTCATGTACACTCATTCTCGCAAAAGTGCACCAATGCAACTTGCAGTAATGTGCATCGGAATAATAAAAGAAGCAAAGAAGAATAGACTCGTAAATTTTTTGGTGCCTTACGTTCGTCAAACGTATGTTTATACGTTTCTACGCGTCATGAATGTACGAAATACAATATAATTGTGAATAATATAATACACGAAGTGATTCCTCCTCACTCTCTTCATCTCCGGTTTTTAGCTTATGAATATACTATTACATCGGGGGAGAAGAGGTTTTGTATATTGATTTCGTTATATTCTCAAGTATATGTATTTTGTGTTTCTTAGAGACATCTATTAAACGCGTGTCTCTTCATCATTATATTATTATACATTTACATATTTTCGTATAAATATATCGTTATACTCATAAACATAAAAAGATATTTTTTTCGCATTTTGACATAAATATCTCTTATATCAAGTTGGCTTAACACAATTCCGTACAAACTTCGTTTGTCGAAACTATCGAATTTTATTAAATTATAATTTTATATTAAATATATCAAAAACCGATTTTTAACAAACAATTTTTAAAATATAATTTTTCAGAATTACATAACACGTATTTGTTTCTTGTATCTAAATTTCATTATAGCTTAATCAACAAAACCATTTTAATTTCAAATTTGCTCGACGCATTGTATCTGTAGATATATTATCTTATAATGGCCCACAGATTTCCGACGAGATAATTCTTCCATGAGAAAGGGAAAGCTCCTCACATGTGGGAAAATTTTTTCGCTGATCTCAAAGTGTCGTCTCGTACGCGCTGGTGGTTTATTACGCAAGATGGGAAAATGCCAATTACATCGATGAAATCCATTAATGTTCGAGTCATCTACTCGCTAATGAAAAAAGGAGTATATAATTATCATCGATCTCAATTTGTAAGTAATTCTCGGAAGTAAAGAGAGTAAGAAGCTATAAGTAAATAAAAGAATAATTCTCTACCGTATCCTCCACTGGTATTCGTAAATATGACTTGAGAAAATAACTCTCGACAGTATATATTTTTTTCCAAATAAATATTAACCGATCAAGAACAGATGTTTTAATTATGCAATTAAGTATCACGAATACATGGAACGGAAACGAAAACAGATCGGTGCGTTTGTAGAGTTGCTTCGACATCACTTCGTCGAATTTGGTGTGCTCGCTTATGGATAAAGTGTACCTAAGTATGGCATCTTCACATACAATATATACCTAAGTAATGTATTACTTTCTTCTATCATAGAGTTACGAAAAGAACGACATTTACACAGAAAATGTTTTCAACAACTGAAATCAGATGGAAGGAAGAAACGTCTTAAGAACAATGCAAACGTACAAATTTTTCAATTGGTCTTTTTACATTATCGTGAAAGCAATACCTTCCTTCCATCATCTGCATGTACAATAGACATGTAAATGGCTCGTTCGCAAAAAAATAAATTCTCCACGGTTGCTGTATGTTCTCACTGACGCGAAATTGACGCATCGTCAACCTCGTCCAGAAAAATGTAATTGAGGGTAAAGCCCTCGACATTTTATTAACTGCCGATCGCACGATATCATTGATAAATATCATTGTTAAAGCTATCGCATAGTAGTTAATACTAGTAATGATATTAATTATTAGCAATATATCTATGTTTATCATAATTAGCATATGCTATATTTACAACTGAACAATTTTTGCTCCTTTTATGTGAATGACGCTCGAATAATCTTACGAAGAAACGAAATCGGGATCGACTCCAATGTAATTTTCAGAGAACGATGACTATTACAGACAGATTAAGCGATAAAAGTAAATTTTGTATTTATAAATCAAATCATAACGAATTCATTAACGCGAATAGCAATTCTATTGATTGGTTTGCAGTCAAGGCTCCTGTTTTCTTATTGCAACCATATTTAATTATATCATCAGAAATGAGAAATCACATGTGAATCTTTTTATGGAATGCGTCTAAATTAATTAGCTTCTTCTTGCATATATATGCGTTCAAAAAAATATGGACTGATAAAACAAAAATTTTTCTATTATTGATAAATGCATGTATAACTCATCTGCATGTGTCCTTCACATACATTTCTAATGAGAAACTTTTGACTTAATTAGATTTAATTAGTTAAGATTTAGAACTATTTATTAATCTGCAAAACAGAAAAAATATATTTTTAATATATCTTTAACATATTTTATCAATATATCTTTAATATATTTTATCAATTTATATTATCAGACGCGATGGCATACCAAAAAAGTAATTTATTTTGATATTTTTCATAAAAAAAATTATATGATTAATATATATTATTTCTCATTTCAGATGTCATATAATTTAATAATGGACCAGCAGCTTTAAAATTGATGCACATTATACGACATATCACGATACGGCACAACATAGTATAGCATGACACAATACGACAAAAATATTTTTTTTTCTTTTTTGTGACGTATATAAACATATGCGTTAAATCGGCAATAATATTTAAAGATAAAGACAGAGAGAACATGACGTTTTGGATATCAATTGAAGAGAATATTTTGTCGTATCACGTATCATTGCCTAATAATGTAAATGACTTCAGACACGATAATTTAAGTACGAAAATGGTAGGCTCTTTGCTTTTATATAAAAAAATCTGAGAAATATGTGTAATTTTATGTTGTGGTTTTCTATTAAAGCTTCTTCGATGATTGAATATTGTTTTGTGAGATCACACACATATAATTTTAAAGTAAAATAGTAATGTAAATTGTTAATTCTGAGAAATATTTATAAAATTTTATTTCATCATTTGTTTAGTAATTCAAAAATAATAAATAATAAATAATATGATATTGGAAATTTTAAAACTTTTCTTCTTTTTAACATCTGATGAACCCCAAAATCGATGTTGTTTTGATCTTTCTTTCTCTTCTTCATTCAATAAAGAATCACATAAGATCAAATCTCTTTTATGACCAAAGTTTATTTTTAAACATTTTTAACCAATTTTATTTTCTAAATTAAAATCAAAATAAAAATTACTATTGTCATGTCTCTTATATATGGTATGTGTGAATACATGACAGTTTTTGTCGTGTAATTGTCGTATAATGTAAATCGATTTTTAAAAATCTGTGAGAATACATGAAAGCAATATGAGATATATTAGCTAGAAATAATGTACATTTACAATCAACCGCTTTCATATTGGGCATATGTGTGGGGCTCTCACTCTCTGGCACAAAACATTAAACGCACAATCGTTAAGCGTTCTTTTTTTTGTTTAATAAAATACACTGCTATATATCTATATACATGTATACATATATTGGAACCATTATCTTATTTATCCTAACAAAGTCTACGTATATATAAGTTTTTATTGAGTGAACACGTCCTTATGGAGCTATGGAGTGTTAAATCTATTGTTTATATTAACGTAGACTTTGTTTGAGATGTAAAAAGCTTGGTATCTTTTTGACGATCTCTTCTTTTTTCAACAAAGAAAATAAATCAAATTTATACTATCGCATCACTTTTTCCTCGCTATATTGATATTGATTTATTATAATAGATCAGTTACACATGCCTACCGTCTTTTATTTTGCCCCCTCCATCTTGCTTGTCATATTTGAAATACTTATATTAGAAATTTGGTTTATCATAATCAAGACTCCCTCTTTTCTCTCAGTGAGATCTCTTTAAGAGATATTATCGATTATATTTTCGTTATATTCATAACTAGCGCTTTTCATATAGAGTTGAGAAATGAATGTTTTATTAAATATTTTTAATATTCTATATTTCTCTCTGGAAATATCAATACTATAATCTTGTAATTTTGACTTCATAATCATTTCAATAACATAAGAGTCTGACCACAAATTGAAACCAAAAAATCGGGCAATGATAATTTCCATCCATGATAATGCACTTGATGAAATGAGAGCATAGTGTAGAAAAAAATGCAAAGAATTTATAAATAAATGAACAGCAAACAAAAAAAAGATGGTATGTATATATATTACTTGTATTATATATATAAATAATAGAGGCTCAAATTTACTATACATTCAGAAATACTTCAATATGAGAATAGATTAATCAATTTTGATAATTGTTAAACAAAACTTGAAATGTAACAAGAATCGAAAGTTTTGTGTATATGAATCATACTATTATAATTTGTTATTATCTAAAATCAATATTATATAATGAGCAACTTAAAAACATGTTCAAGGCCCCTATTTTACCACTATAGCCACATTAAATCATGATTTTAGAAACAAAAAACATGAATTTATTAAAAAAAAATAAAATCTTTTTTCTTGCATATGTCAAAATAAATTAATTTTTTGTATACCACCACTTATATTCAATAAAATATTAATGAAATATTATTATTACTAAAAACTACTATTTTATATTTATTATATATATATACTATTCTACTAATAGTAGAATATTATACTATAATCACTATTCTCTCTATTACTGTAAAAACTATTTTTTTTATTAGTAAATATATATATATTGTATATAACTCATCTGTGTTTTACATTCTCAACGAAAATATATCTTATGATTAGCCAAGATTTATGGCTATTTTTATTAATCCACGAATCGAAAAGCCTTCAATATATTTTACCAATCTATAGCAAGTGCGAGTGGTAACATACAAAAAATTAATCTATTTCAGTGTAGTCAAAGAAAAAAAATTGCATGATTTTTCATTGCTGACATCACAATTCAATATAACATCAGTGAAAAAACTAGGAACTTTAATGCAAAAACAAATATTTTACAATAATATCTTTTCCCTTTTTTATTTTGCCATAAATTGTGCTTATTAATTCTGAAATAGCATAAAAATATTCTTTGTTTCATTAAAAATTTCGACTGTTTATAAGAAGGCAACAAAATTGATTGACAAATATCAAGATACTTATTATTCACTGCAAATTTGAATATACATATCAATATATGTATAAATTTAATTTATATAGATTTAACATTTCAATTAGCGTCACACATTTGCTCGTAATTCTTCTATTAGATTGATTTACAGATCAATAATATGATGATTCTGATGATACAAACTTTTGCACATGAAAAGTTGAACTAATCATCATGCATGGGCATTTTAAATAATATTAAGTCGTAACATAATATTTTATACATAACAGTTTATGCGCTCTCGTTTCTGTGATTTTATATACACAAAGACAAAAAATACATATATATAATATATAGTTTCTAAATTTTGATAAAATCTAATATAATTGAAAATAAAAACGTTTGGCATGTGTGTAAACTATTATTTTGCCAATATATTGCCAAAATAAACATCCCACAAATATATACTATATATACATATATATATATAGCTTGGGTCTCTATATTTAAATTATTTTAAATTATATGCGTCGGTCAGAACTAACTGTACAAATATAGCTTTAAGAAGTTAAATAATTTTGAACGTGATATAAATCGAGATCGGCAGCAGAAGCTACTGGAGATACATACAAATGTACTTACCTGGCAGTGTGAACCACTACCGGTTTCCTCCAATGATTAACATATAACCGGGAGTTATGTAGAGGAGAGTTGAGTTATTAGTCATTAGTCGGGTCGATTAATCAACAGGGAGCGAGGGAGTAAAGCTACCATATGTATCGCGCGCCGTTACAGTGTAGTACGCGTACGTTTGTGCGTGGGTGATCCCATATCTACGTCATGCGAAGCGGGTCGTTTATGATGCCGAGCCAATTCGTTGTTAATAAAAGCCGACAATTCGGCTTGTCTTCCGCTACGTCGAGATACTGGAGAACCTGGAAAGATACAATGTTTCGCAAAATTTCATTGTAGGTATATTGTTTTATGTAAATCTGTTCTATATTTAATTAAATGTGATTGTATCTTAATTGTTAATTCTATACACACATTTCAATATAAATATTATAGAAAAAATTAAATAAATATATTGCAATTTTAAAATAAATAATATAACCATTAAATGTAGAAAAGTTTATAAGATGTGTAATTATTTAAAATTAAATTAAAAGATAGAAAATAATATACCAGATAATGCAATGGCTTCCCTAAAAGTATGTAACTCAGGGTCTGGATCACTGCCTGTTGGTAGTGTTGGAGCAATAACCATACTTGGCGTTTGACTATGCGACGATGGAGAACCGCACACCATCATACGAGGCTTAGGTGAACTTCTGTAACATTGCGTCATATTGGTTTAAAAAGCAATCACATTATTCATTTACTTGTTAATTTAATAAAATAGTGTCAATATGGACAATAGTCCAATTTAATAATACATTAAAAATAAACTATAGAGAAGACAAACCTATGTGGATGCGGTCGAGGTGGTGGTGGCTTGCCAGCAAGATACGCAAGAAGATCTTCCCTGCGTATCATACGTCTTTTTTTTCTAGCCCAATTCATTATTTCTTTACAATGTTTTTGTTTTCCCATTTCCACTCCTAGATCACTGCATCGCCTCATACAATCCACTGAATCTGTTTAAACAATTTTTTGTTAATTACAGACACATATAAATAAGTCTTACACAATATATTTCTGAAACAAGTGATCAAACTTCAATAGCATATTCTGCTTACAAGAATAAAAAGAGTGGTGTGATATGAACATGAATGCAAAAACGCTATTATACAGCGATTTTTTTATTATACATCCACTATATATGAAAAGGTATAATAATAGTTTGCCAAAAACATATATACAAGTATAACTGATATAAGATGCATTACAGTGACTTGTTGAAAATCTTTATATGTAGATATTGCAATGTATGATTAATAATTACATTGCTAAACAAACCTAAAAATAATTTCTTAAACGAATTAATAATGTATGCAAATAAATTAACTTTGCATATATAATGTGATAAAATTATATATATATATATTTCAATTCTACATATATAATAAAACCTCTTAAAATAAAAAAGTACATAAGCGTTCTTTAATTTCTCGGTATCATATTAATCATAAAATTGCGTTTATTGTTCACAATTAGTAACAGCTGACCCTGAGCGCGGCCAGCCATTACAGGTACTTATTTGCGGCTTGATAAATGACGGTCATATTTCAAGTATAAGTCATATTTCAACAAAAACGAGAAAATACAAACGAACGAAGATTAAACATAAAAAATATAACGCTTTAAAGCGCTACGGCACGAGAAAATGAGATGGCGGAAGGGAAGGTGAAAACGGAGAAAGGAGGGATGGCCATGCGTTTATCTAGGGGTCATTGTTGACAAAGGTGATCATAAAACTGAGGGGCACGCACCTTTGTATAACGATGTTACAGTACCAGCGGCGGTCTGAAAGGGCACCCATAATGAGACGCCCAGCGTGCGGTCTGTAAAATGGTAATTAAAGGTTTAAAGGTATATTCCTGGATCGATATCCGTATAAAACGGGCCTGTTAAAAGCTGCGAGAACGAAACGTTGTAAGATCGCCATGCGTAAAGGATCGTTCTTGTAACCTTCGCGACGAGACGGACGTGACGCGAGACGATAACCACGCGTTTACAGCGACTGGTCGTCATCGAATGATTCAGGCACTCCATCGCGCATTTCAAGATAGAGGAGGAAATCGGGAAATACATACATCATTGCGAACGTAGAATCACCTTTGTACAATTGGGCGATGGCCGACGCGGTGGTTTGGAATTTCGTCCACATCTGCTGCGAGTAGAGCTCCTTCTCATTGTGCAGCTGATTCTCGTAATCGGGCTCGGACTCGAGAGCCTCGACGCACTGCTGTTCCCAATTGCTGTACCAGAGGTCCATTATCGGATCATCCTCGCTCCTGTCGTCGCTCATCGCTGCCGATCGCGCGATCGACGCACCACCGCTCACTCGCTACTTCAATGCACTCACTTACGCACGTACACGCAACACATACGCACGCGCGCGCGCGCGCACACACACGTGCACTACTCACACGAGTCGCACGCGCGCGAGAGTGATCCTCGCCGTGTGCAGGAGACGGGAGAACCAGAGCGCGCGAGAACACGCCTCGCCTACCTAGAAGTTCTATCACACGCACGTATGTACACTCGTAGATGTATATATGTATGCAAGAACCGACTATTGCACCGTTTTACGATAGAACGAATGAGCGATTAAGGCTTCGGTGACGACAACGACAACGATAACGATAACGACGACACAGTGGCGTTAATCGCGTTTCACTCTTTCACAGTCCATCTAGTTTATATAGTTTATTATACACAGTTCTCTCTCTTTTCGTTTACACTCGTTCTTGCCTTCGTGTTGCTTCACGTAACATGACAAACACGCGTGCCTTCTGCCTAGAAAAGTCAAGTCGCAGCCATTACAATTACGCTTTGCTCTAGCAGTTCAATCACGAGGAATCTGCACAATCAGTCTCAATCACGCATATTTGATACTGTTCGATACGAAATCCAGATTGATAACTTTCCACGGAAAGTGACGAACGAATGACAAGCGTCCTACTTGGAGAAAATCTGTTCTATGGTAAGCGAAGACCCTAGCTCCCTCTGCAGCGTATCAACAGAAGGGGCATACAGGATTGTGAATCGCGCATTCTTGCTCTTTGTATGCACACTCACTAATTATTGTTATAATTTCTTGCTTGGATTTCCGTCTATCGGAAATATCATATAATTAAAGGTCGGCAGGAGTGACGGCCAAACTCCGAATTGATATTGGAGACCTCGCGCGGTGACAAATGCGAAACTCCGACTTCAGGGTTACCAACTTCAGAAATAAATTCTCGATCTTTATGTAGACAGAGAGAAGACTGAGGCCCGTATTCATAGTCTGCTCTTATCTCAAGACCGTCTTAAGTAATGTCTTAAGATGCTAATACGGCTCTGTGATTGATTTAGGACATCTTAAGATTGTGCTTAAAGCCCGAATCACACTAGCGGCTCGCGGCTGCGTTTGTGATTTGCTACGCTCCAATCATACTTGCAATTGGTGTGAAACACGAGCGTCCCCATATAACCCTCCTCCGTATAGGGGTACGTTCGAAAATCCTACAAATCAACCAATCACAATTAAACCTTGTTAAGTTTGTTAGAATACTTGATTGTGATTGGTCGATTTGCTTACGGCCTTATAATAAACTTTTTCACATGCAATGGCCTTTGAGTAGCATTTAATTGACCAAGCAAGATAAAAGTATCTTTGCTCCTTTTGTCCTGATTGATTAATTAAATGCTAATTAAAGAACAAAGATATCATCCAAGATTTATTCTCTCTCTCAAATCACTTTATCTTTTATTTATCTTTATTGTATGGAGTTGATATGAATTGTCTATTTCCCTCTATAAGATACACTAAACTTAATTCATTCGGTATGTATGATAAAATTCAGTACGCTAATATTGCAAGATAGAAGGGTTCTTACAGGTAGAATTTTTGTAAGCATGATTATACATAAATACATCATGTGTAATCATAACAGGTTTATAAAGCATACTGAATTAATTTACAAAAAATTATTTTTTTGTCGCTATTTGTAAACTTATCAACGGATTTGACGCGCGAGCTTGATGTCTTGATTTGACAGCCGTTGCTCCCGATGATGCAGCATCTCTATCAAATTTTCTTTTTCTTTTCCCTATTCCCATGATACCTTTTAAAGTTGGTGGTACTATATATTCAGGTACATCTTTTAAATGTGGCTGTAGTTTCACAGTATGTAATGCCTTGTCTTGGCGCAATGATTGCAGATCTCGCGGATTATCTTCGAAATAACTTTTCAACTTTTCACAATTTACAACTTCCTGTCTAATTTCTTTTAATCGTGCCTCTCGGACAGCAATTCTTGTAACAGCTTTCCAACCATCTTTTGCACGATAACTGAAATTATAATTTTACAGAATGAAATAAATTCGCATAAAAAAACATAATGTTATGTGAGATAAAAAAATGAAACAAATAACAATAAGAATAAAAGTGTGTTTGTACTGTTTTACAATTCAATTATAACGACGTGTTATATATATAAGAACTGGGCAGTACATACCGGAAGCCTTCCACTTCCTCCAATTTAAATTGATAAGTCTTAAATAGATTTTCGCAATTGTATATGCACTTTAAGTGCTCTTCTACTTTCTCCATCAGCGGTCTTTCTCTGATCGCTACAAAACTAAGGGCAGTTCCTTGATTCTTTCCACGAGCAGTGCGTCCTGCTCTGTGTATGTAAGAATTTATATCCAATGGATAGTCAAAATTGATTACATTGGACACAAACTGGAAGTCGATGCCGCGCGCTACACCCGATTCTTTGTCTTTCCTTCGTTTATCCTTTTTCGTTTTTATTATATGTGGCTGTAAAAAATGAAAATAATGATATATATAATATAAATTTAATTACAACATATATATTTTTTTACCTCTTCTAATGCCTTCTCATCTGATGCTATTATGATGTCGTAAGTGCCACTATTGAATTGCGAGACTGCTCTACATCTCGAAGTCGCCGGTAACTCGGAATTTAAGACACAAGTGGGAATACCAAATTGTTCTAGGAACAACTTCAATTTATAACATCTATCAACTGTATTTACAAAGATTATGGTTTTTCCCCTAATAATAAGAAATAATTTATTTACAAATGAAAAATATTTTCTATTAGAAAGAATTATGGAGCTCTAATATTATCTAAAACTTCAAAATTAGTTGCATTTTTCAAGTGGTTTTCGAATGTCACACTTTTCTATCGCTCGCATTTTTGAAACACATAAATATGTGAAAAAGCTTTAAAAATAACAGATGAGATAAAGCATCTTAGCTACAAGTATCAAGTAACTGTACTCAAAAGTATGAGTAATAAAAAGACAATAGGTATAAGATTTTTAAATTATCTCAAAAATACAACCAATTTTTAAAATATTGCGTTAAGATATACTACCTAATTAAATGTAACTTCAGCAAAGCATATAAAATAGCAGCCTTATCAGTTTCCTCTGCAGCCAAAATATAATGAGCTAATTGGGTTGGAGGAGCCAAAGGTGGCTCCTCTAGTTTTAAAATTGCCGGATTGTGTAGAACTAATTTTTTCAAGGCTTTGACATCCTCAGATAATGTAGCAGATGCTAAAATTGCTTGGTATGCTGTTGGTAGATAAGTTAATACTGCTTTAATTTCATTTTCATATCCAAATGAAAAGAGCTGAAATAATTAATGGCATAGTTTAAGCATCATTAAATGATTCTACTTACATAATAGAACAATTTAATTTATGATATTATTTATATTATAAGTATGTACCAGATCAGCTTCATCGATTATTAATGTTTCTAGGCTATGTTTCAGCATCAAATTTCCTGCTTTTAGATGCTGCAATAACCGACCAGGTGTAACCACTATAATATCTGGCATTTCATTGAGTAATGGTTTCTGTGCATTTAAATCTGTTTGTGGACTAATGTCAATTACTCTGATTTCTCTATAGCATTTTATAGTCAGGCACATGATGACATTGTAAATTTGCTTGCACAGTTCCTTACTAGGTGCAACAATAAGACCCTTAATCTGCTGTTTCTTTTGTGTTCGCTTATTTACTAATATTTTCTGGATAAGTGGTACTGCAAATGCAGCAGTTTTGCCTGAACCTGTACGTGCTCTAATTAAGACATCCTTTCCTTCAAGTATCAGAGGTATTGTTTTTTCTTGTATTAATGTGGGCTCTGTCCAACTCAGTTTTGCAATAGCCTAAAAAATTTTTTTATTTCTTAGCATATTCTTCAAATTATTCTTTAAATTATTCAAATTACCTTCAATAGCCTGTCGTCTAATTCCAATTCGTGAAAATTTTTCGGTTTTACTTCGTCTTCTTCGTCTAATTCATTTATAGACATATCCATGGTGTAAGTAACAAGGTGTGCTATCTTCTCGGACAAATTTCGTCACATTCTGCGCAGCACCAAGTTTCTGCCATCTTGCAAAATCACCATAGCAACCGATAAGCAACGCGACGATAAATGGCCGCGTTCAGCAGAGAAAACCGCTTAGTAGCAATCGAATGTGATTGGTTCTTACTTTTAGAACCAACGAATCAACGTCGAGTGTTGACAAGACGATAACTGAGTGCTTTCTCTGCTGAACGCGGCCAGTGCAAAGAAATCTTTGTCCCTTTCGTCCTAATTGGTCAATCAAACGATTCAACTTTTGTAGCATCAAACGGAACGCTTATGTGTAATAAGAAAAGAAGTAAGACATGTAAAGGCCATCACACACAAAATTCCGGAAGGACGTAAGACGTAAGCGTAAGAAAATGGACCAATCCCAATCGAGTATTTGGCTCTCCATAACCCCTCCACTTTTACGGAAAGCCCAATACTCAATTGGGATTGGTCCATTTTCTTACGCTTACGTCTTACTTCCTTACGGAATTTTGTATGTGATGGCCTTAATCATGTGAAATGTGAATCATGCAAATGAGAAAGCGATATGAAGATAGTGGTCAGAAGTATTGTAAAGTGCTATAAGCAATAGGAAATCGGAGATTAACTAATATAGAGGAAAGCAAACTATAATTAGAATAAGTTACTATTTTAATTTCATAACTCGTACACTTTTTTAAACATACCATAAGCTATTATTTATCATATAGCAAACTACAGATAATGTTTACATTTTTGTTTCTTAAATCCCAGATAGATGAAAATTATAATAAAAATGACTAAAATATTATTTGTGACATGAAATGTCACTTTGATACGAGGTAACTGGAGTAGGAATATATTTTTGGTTTAACTTGCTACTTAATACTGGTATAGGCAATGGATGGATGTGTGGTTTAGCAGGAAATCTAGTACCAGCGATATCAATTTCATAATGGGCTGTTGGATTCATTATAAAGTCTTTTGTAATAACATGTCTCTCTTGCTTAGATCTTGCTCCAGGGAGACTAATGAATCCAAGGCAAATGAGTTTCTCTGTTAGAAAACCATAGCTGAAAGAATAATAGTAAGTATAATAATGTGCCAATGAGGAGGTAATGTGAAATAAACAAGTGATAACGTAATAATGCAATGTTTAATGAAAAAGACAGATATTTACCCAGCTGATGTAACAGTACCAACAAATTCACCATTTCGATATAGTGGTTCACCACCCCATGCCCAAACATCTTTATTCAAATCCATACCATCAAGAACAAATAAAACTAATCGCTTTGTCACTCCCTGCATCTTTTGACGTTGTAAAGCAGATTTTCCAATAAAATAGTCTGGTTTCTGTACAGCATAATTATGAAATATTTAATACTAAACCCTATCTAAGCTATTTTATTTTAACTTGGCTATCTTTAATCTATTTTTCATTTCAGTATAATTATATTGTTTCTATATTTTAATCTTTTCTTTTTTTAGCAATTTTCTATTTTTCGATTTTGTATAATATAAAAAAAGAAAAAGAAACGACTACGTTTTATTAAACTAGAAGCATTCGTTTTATCTTCAAATGTATAAATGTACACAGAGAATACATGTAGTTTTTGATACTAACATTCAGTTTTACTCTGTAGCCATTTCCAGCTTCATATGGAGTCACATATGGTGTCAATTCTTCAGCCCAGAATGGAATAAATCTCTCTATCCTCATAAAACGTTGCGTAAGAACGCCAACGTCTCTTGCACCATAATCCTTTCCTATAGCCATTAAGGTTGAATAAATATGTAGCGCATATTCCGAAGGTATGTAGAGACAATAGCCAGGTTCACCCGTATGTGTAAATGCCATTACCATAACGTCTGAAGCATATGCGATGTTTACTGTCTACAATTTCAAAAACATAATTAATTCAAGATGCCCATACAAAAAAAAAAGTAAAAAAGAATTATCAGCAATGATTAGAAAATAATCTGACCTTGTAAGTGAAGGATGAAAGATTGATATCAGAATTGGATAACTCAGAAAGCAGTTCAGTAGCTTTGGGACCTACTACATTGATCACTGTATATTTTGAAGTTACATCATTAAGTCCTACCAAATGATCTGCCGGCAAATGTCTATTTTATTGCATAAAAAAGAACGATTAAGACATTCCTATTATAGCATTTCAAGATCTGTTGGCATGAGAAGAAAAATAGAAAAAGAAAAAAATAATCCGATTTATGTAAGAGCTATCGCACATGAATCTGTAACTGTTAAAAGTTTATCCAGACAAATCCGCATTAATGCTTGACGCATATGCATAAGGAAATTAACCAATCAATGTTTAATATACAGGATGCCATATTGCTACCTTCTTCGTACTAGACGAATAATTGGTTAATTTTTGTGCTTGTGCGTCTTGCGTCTATGCAAATTTGTCTGAATAGGCCAATTATTAAATACATGCAGTTCATCCAATTATTTTCGTAAGTTATAGCGCTATATTAACTATATTAAGGCATAAGCGTTTACATCTGTCGTAGTCGTGGACGTAAAGTAAGGCAGAGAAAAACATAAATCAAGAGTTTGTTGCCGCCCGCGAACGGGAACGGACGTGTTCTGACATGTTACGCATGTGTCCTTTGTTTGGGTCTAATTTTTCAGTATTGACCTCTTTTTAAGAGGCTTTTTGTTATTCTCTACATTTCTTACTCACTACATTTGTTACTCTCTACTTGTTATTGGCCGGAATGATCTGATCATTCTCTAGATCAGAAGTTGCCATTGAAAAAAAGAAAGAAAGAAAAAGAAGAAAAATATAAATCGTGAAAGACTATTGTATAATAGCCTTACTTTACGTCCACAATTGGACAGACGTCTCGTTCTCTTCAACCTAATTATTACGTTACGTCTTATGTTTGATTGGTCGCGTTCAGCAGAGAAAACCGCTTAGTAGCAATCGAATGTGATTGGTTCTTACTTTTAGAACCAACGAATCAACGTCGAGTGTTGACAAGACGATAACTGAGTGCTTTCTCTGCTGAACGCGGCCAGTGCAAAGAAATCTTTGTCCCTTTCGTCCTAATTGGTCAATCAAACGATTCAACTTTTGTAGCATCAAACGGAACGCTTATGTGTAATAAGAAAAGAAGTAAGACATGTAAAGGCCATCACACACAAAATTCCGGAAGGACGTAAGACGTAAGCGTAAGAAAATGGACCAATCCCAATCGAGTATTTGGCTCTCCATAACCCCTCCACTTTTACGGAAAGCCCTGGTCAGAAGTATTGTAAAGTGCTATAAGCAATAGGAAATCGGAGATTAACTAATATAGAGGAAAGCAAACTATAATTAGAATAAGTTACTATTTTAATTTCATAACTCGTACACTTTTTTAAACATACCATAAGCTATTATTTATCATATAGCAAACTACAGATAATGTTTACATTTTTGTTTCTTAAATCCCAGATAGATGAAAATTATAATAAAAATGACTAAAATATTATTTGTGACATGAAATGTCACTTTGATACGAGGTAACTGGAGTAGGAATATATTTTTGGTTTAACTTGCTACTTAATACTGGTATAGGCAATGGATGGATGTGTGGTTTAGCAGGAAATCTAGTACCAGCGATATCAATTTCATAATGGGCTGTTGGATTCATTATAAAGTCTTTTGTAATAACATGTCTCTCTTGCTTAGATCTTGCTCCAGGGAGACTAATGAATCCAAGGCAAATGAGTTTCTCTGTTAGAAAACCATAGCTGAAAGAATAATAGTAAGTATAATAATGTGCCAATGAGGAGGTAATGTGAAATAAACAAGTGATAACGTAATAATGCAATGTTTAATGAAAAAGACAGATATTTACCCAGCTGATGTAACAGTACCAACAAATTCACCATTTCGATATAGTGGTTCACCACCCCATGCCCAAACATCTTTATTCAAATCCATACCATCAAGAACAAATAAAACTAATCGCTTTGTCACTCCCTGCATCTTTTGACGTTGTAAAGCAGATTTTCCAATAAAATAGTCTGGTTTCTGTACAGCATAATTATGAAATATTTAATACTAAACCCTATCTAAGCTATTTTATTTTAACTTGGCTATCTTTAATCTATTTTTCATTTCAGTATAATTATATTGTTTCTATATTTTAATCTTTTCTTTTTTTAGCAATTTTCTATTTTTCGATTTTGTATAATATAAAAAAAGAAAAAGAAACGACTACGTTTTATTAAACTAGAAGCATTCGTTTTATCTTCAAATGTATAAATGTACACAGAGAATACATGTAGTTTTTGATACTAACATTCAGTTTTACTCTGTAGCCATTTCCAGCTTCATATGGAGTCACATATGGTGTCAATTCTTCAGCCCAGAATGGAATAAATCTCTCTATCCTCATAAAACGTTGCGTAAGAACGCCAACGTCTCTTGCACCATAATCCTTTCCTATAGCCATTAAGGTTGAATAAATATGTAGCGCATATTCCGAAGGTATGTAGAGACAATAGCCAGGTTCACCCGTATGTGTAAATGCCATTACCATAACGTCTGAAGCATATGCGATGTTTACTGTCTACAATTTCAAAAACATAATTAATTCAAGATGCCCATACAAAAAAAAAAGTAAAAAAGAATTATCAGCAATGATTAGAAAATAATCTGACCTTGTAAGTGAAGGATGAAAGATTGATATCAGAATTGGATAACTCAGAAAGCAGTTCAGTAGCTTTGGGACCTACTACATTGATCACTGTATATTTTGAAGTTACATCATTAAGTCCTACCAAATGATCTGCCGGCAAATGTCTATTTTATTGCATAAAAAAGAACGATTAATTACATTAATAATAATAATAATAATAATAATAATGATAATAATATTTACATATAATGCTTAATTAAATGGACACTAATTTGGGCAATCGAAATAATAAATTTAATTCTTATAGTGGAAAATCTCTTTTTAAACAAACATTTCTCCAAACATGTTTTTTTTTTATATTGGTATTTTTGTATTAATACTTAAAACTGGATTTTTATCTGATCTCATACTTATGTGTCTTTTCATTTGAGATTATAATCAGAAGCAGAATATCATCTACCTAGACATCCATTGATAAATACGCGTCTGCTGTGATGTGGGTGAGACCATGAAATAACTATTTTCGCTTTGTCGCACTATTATACAGTCATTTTCATAACCACCTTTCTCATTTTGCATTCCTGTATGAACTATTCCGCCGACTGGTATATTAGCATCATTAGAACATAATTGTTGTAGATACTCTACTACCTCTTCATGACTAGACTGCAATAAAATCAATTATTAAAATGAAAAGATAGTTTACTCAGTGAAACCAGAAACTACACATTTTTTATCAAGTTTTAAATAGAGAACAAACTTTTCTCATAGCTGAAATTTGAAAAATGTGATTAGCATAGAACAACTCGTAACGGGTTTCTAATTTCACCGTTTTAATTGCATCATTCATTTACTTTAATTTCGATCTTTGAAAATGAGCTCATGTCTATTATTCCAACTCCTTCTCTACATGCTTGAAATTCTTCCTTCATAAAGTCAAAGAATTTTGGTTTATAGAAACTGCCTTTTGGCATAATCGGCTTTTTTTGTCCTCCTTTCAAATTTATATAATAGTTGTGAATGTCAAAAATGTTAATATTTATGTAAAAAGATTTTATTGTTAAAAAAACTTACGTCTATAAGTTGAATCAAAATAAAGTGGACGTTCATAGGCCATTTTTACGCCAAAAACTGCGCCACGTTCCTCCAAAACAGAATACAAAGGTGAACAACGTAATTTACGGGCATATTTGTATTCTGATTGATGAGGGTATAATATAGCATAATTTCGACCGACTACTTCCTTCATTCTTTGCTGTAGATATTGTTTATTATTGTGCAAATCTAGAAACCTTTGTACATTGAATGAGAGTACTTCCTGTGTGGATTCACCATTTATTATAGATTCAGCAATTTCTTTACCAATTCCACCAGCACCTTTTGAAAAAATATATAGCTAAAAATATCAAGCTTTATATATAATAAAAATATATGGTAAAAAAATTAACAAATATTAAGACATGTTTAAGAAGTATACCTTGCAATGAATTGCCATTCATTCCAACAGCAACAAAGTAATTTTTTACTTCGGGACTTTCCCCTAATATCCATCTACCATCTGGAGTAAAATTATCAGGACAATTATATATATTTGGATGTTCTACTTCTTTTAAAATTGGTAATCTATGTATAGCTTTGTCCCATAAAAGTTGCCAATGAGCTGGATCATTTTTCACATATTTCATCCAATTTTTTGGAGGAACGTGACCGCTTCCAAATGCAGGTTTTGCATTAGGTTCAAACCAGCCAAGTAAAAGTCCACCTATATGTCATTATCATTGACAGCTTTATCATCATCAATAATACATACAGTTTTAAATGTTACATATACTTTTTTATCCATCAATAATATTTAACACAATGTTAAAGATATAAGAGAAGAGATATATACCTTGCCATTCTCTCATATATGAATATGAGTCAAAATCTCGTATATATGGTAGAGATGTATCGATTTTTGATGACAAAGGCGGTATGACTGCATACAAATGTTCCGCAGGATAGGCAGGAATTCTGACAGGGGGAGTGCATCTTAATCCTAATTCACGAGCCCACTAAAATATTAACAAATAAATATATTAGATTAATTATGAATACTATTATTGTGTATTTAAAATTAATACAAACACATATTTACCATCCCAGCACAGTTAATGAAATATTCACAAGAAACAGTACCATGTTCAGTTTTAACATTTTTAACAGCCCCTTTCTCAGTCTTTACTTCTTCTATATGACAGTGCTCAATATATTGCGCTCCTCCTTGCTTTGCCAGCTTTGCCAAGACTTCACAAATTGCACTTAGATTAGCAACAGCATCTTCTGGCACCAAAATTGCTCCTTGTAGATCGTCAACACATAAGTAAGGATGTAATCTTTTCAATTCTTCTTTGCCCAAGATCTATAATATATTAATAATTTTATTGACTTGATTTTTTAATATGTTATAATGTGTGTGTGATTTATTATAATATAATTATAAACTATATAAAATACTATTACAATCTTCAATTGGTTTACTTAAGCACAACCAAATTATATTAAATCAATATAATATGCATTGTATTGTAAATTGTAAAAAATGGATTATATACTTCACAATGCAATCCAGTTGGTATATTGTAAGCCATTCTTCTTTTAAGAGCTACCATCCTATCCTTGGACTGCGCCAAATTTAGACTACCACATTGTCTCAATCCTATATTATAGCCCATATCTTGCAACTGTTGATATAATTTGATGCTGTATGCAATCAGATTTCTGCGTGAAATTGATTTAAAGAGTCCAAGTGTACCAGAACCAAAGTGTGAGGATCCGCTGCCAATCCTAGAATCAGAGAATATTTATTTAATCAATTTAACAAACTTATTGTTTCCCTAATTGTGTCAATTGCTATATATATATATGAATTTTCTTCTGCTAGATATGCAGTATTTAGCTAAAAGATAATTATGAGCTATGAAATCTGAGATATAAATTATATAAATTAGAAATAAATTTACGTGTTTTGTTCCAGAACGAGAACATCATTCCATCCATTCAGTATCAAGTGATAGGCAACTGAATTGGCGACTGTCCCCGCACCGGCGATGACAATCTGCGATTGAGACGGCAAGTGCGGAGAGTTTTCGGATGAATAACTCTTCTTGCCGGCTGACAATTTGCGTTCAGCATCTGTTGAATCTGAATATCGTAGGGAAGTATCATTTCTGTAGGTTATATATCGCGTGCCGATAGAACCCTTCGTATTTTTCTTTTCGTATGACAAACATACACATCTTGAATAGGTTCGCCTTAACATTAAACACTGGCAAAAACGATTTGCAGCAGCGAAAAGCGTGTTTTGCGACTGCCGATATTGTTAAAAAAAATTCAACCCCAATTGAGCAAAGAGAACAATAATTTAGGAAGTGCGAGATATATACCCTATACCTCGCACCTCTGTCACAAGAAGAAAAATCTTGTATTTTATAAAACTCGCGCAATCTGAAGCACGGCTTCGATGAGACATTTGAAGTGGAAATACGCTCTCTCTCTCTCTGTAATATAAGTATATTCTATTTTTTTTATAATATATATTCGTCATTTGGAATATATATTATTATTGAAATATAGCGTTATTTGGAGGTTATATATAATCAGCCCAAAAATTATATATATATAATACAGAGAGAGTTCGTATTATCATCATAAATAATAATTTCTATCTATAATAGCGAATATCTCTAAAATCTAAAAGAATATTAAATTATTTCACGTATCATATTTTATGACCAATTAATAATATAAGTTTTTATTGAAACAATGAAACTCATTATATATACATAAATATATATATTAACATAATTATACGTTTGATAAGAATCAAGATTATTTTATATCAAGAGAAGGGTTTCCTCGTTTTTTTCATTAAAAAAAATGAGAAATTGACAAATTGGCGCTATATTTTATTTATTCAATATATCGCAATATACTTTTCGAGAAATCGTCATAAAACAATGACGATATTCAAATTGATCTAAATTTTACTATCACACATAAAATATTACAAAATTAATAGTAAAAACGAGATTTGTATAAATTATATATATTTTCTGTTATTCCGCTTTTGCTGTAAAATGTGTGTGTGGACAATCTTAAACTTTTATAACTTAAAGATATTATGCATTTTTACTTTCGTCGAATTATGCATTATGGCATTCTTGATACTTTTGGTGAGAAAATATCATTTTTTATCTTACTTAGAATCAATTTCCAATTATATGTTTATTTCAGCATAATACTGAAATTATGGAGTTGAAAAAGCATGTGAGTATTCAGATTTTTATATTAAACTCTTCAGAAAATTATATATATATATATATATAAATCGTTTTCTTTTCTCTAGATTTTAACCATAAAGGTATCGTCTATCAATGGTTTCTTCGGAAATCAGTTATAATTAAAAAAATCTATATATATCAAACATAATATATGTGCGTTATAAAGAGATAGAAAAAGTATTTATACATTCTCATCATCAAGATAATTCTAATACAAAAGATGTTAACTTTTTTTTCTAAATCGCACACATAAATGTATTTTTTATATATGATATGTGAATTGGAACAATTAAATTTTATAAATTCAGTTTCAACGATCCCGAGATGAAATAAAAAATGTAGAAAATGTTTTATCAGACGTTGAAAACAAGACTCTGTTCTGTCGAGATCGATACAAATCTATAATAGCAGGATTGAAGAAAGACGTTCATAAAACGGAAGTAGAGGTTTGACTCTTAAATAAATAGAATTAAACTAACGAATGTGTATTTTCAATGAAATCAAATGTATCAATAGATGAAGATGTTGATGGACCATGTTTCTAGATTGTGTTTCCAACGAGAAGAGCTTACTAGGAACGAAATATTAAAAGTGCGAATCATTCAACTAATGTTTGGAACAATAGATTGATTTTATGATCGTACGAAACATAAAAATACTGATTACTGCTAACATCTTAACTGTTTGCTGGGTGTCCTGTATAATGTAAAAATGCAAGTAAAAAGTGTTATTCAATATATTTAAATTTTACTATGTTTTTTTAGCAAGACAAAGACTGTCATAGAATACTCAATATCTTCGCTATAAAGATGTAGAGAAAAAAAAATAATACTCTGTATGTTATCGCTAATGAATCTTCTTTTTAACGGTTTATTCAAAAATATAATATCGTATTTATTTCAGTCATGATTCGAACAAAGAAAAATACAACAATTTGAACGGTCTTTACATGTAATTACATATATCTATGCTATTGAATAAAATGTTGAAATGTTGATTTAATTTTATATTTTTATCTTTTATTCATACATTACATATATAGTGACATTTAATTTAGGAAGAACTTATTAGTATTTAACATATCGCCCTAGTGAGATTATAGCAATTAATTATATAGCATAGAAGTGAAAATTTTTTAAAAAAATTTAGCTCAATATACTATGTATTTTTTATATTAATATTTGAGATAATATGTCTGATTTATTTCTAATTCAATCGAAGTTTCAAATTATAGTGACTAGTTAACTAAATTGGTTTATACATGCCCATATTTATAATCTAATGAATAATATTATCAAATACACATATAGTAGAACATTTAATTCATAAGTTTTTTAAGGCACTTAGTTATTTATGATCCCCAAAAAATTTATCAGGTCTTTTATCACTACAAATTCTATCTATCTGAATAGATAAAATAAATATCTCTTTCTGAAATTTATATTGCATTTTACTTCTCCAGAAATATATTATTCGTCATTTACATCTTTCAATTCTTTTGGATGTTAGAAATAAATTTCACTGGCGATCAAATTTGTTCACATACTGACAAAGCATAGCATTAATATTTTAACCTGAATTAAATTTGAGATATCTTCCTAAAATTCGGTAGTCAATAATTAAATAATATCTGGTATTTCTTATTCAATTATCAGATGTTTTTTTTTTTAATTTTTAATAAAGCTTCTTTGATCGATCTGGCGATGATTATCTCTTAAAAAAATATCGAAGAAAGTTTATCATACTTTTTAAATCCTTAACATTACATATTTTTGTAAGTTTCAAATTAAAATTCTATATCAAGTAAACCGTGAAATTAATTAATCAATATGACATTGTCATCTATTTCTTTTTATTAACTTAGACTCGCTAGTTCTTTATCTTCAATTGTTAATCATTTGAAAACTTCGACCATTTTTATGAGAAAAAAATCTATTACTAATCGATTGAAAAAATTGTACATGAATAATGAAAAAAACATCTGTTGTTTTTGGAACTGTCCGCATTTTATATTATCTGATTAAAGGAGAAAAATTAAAGGAGGCCGTTCTTTGAATTTTTAATAAAATTCTTGTATGAAAGTTACAAGTTTGATTTTTTCTTCTCATTATTATACACTTTATAGTTCCGTATGTTGGGACGGGAATTTCTTCAGCACTGCGAGATAAAGATTATAGAAGGCGTAAAAGCTCACGCTCAAAATTACTAAGAGGACTGATCCGAAAATCCAGCCCAAGAAATTGCCGTCTATTATGTCGGAAGCGTCTTTTCTTTTTCGGGCGCTAATTTCTCCCAGTGTCGTGCCCTTTCGCTCTTCCATAAGCTTTTTCATATTAGCGAGCTTCTCTCGCAATTCATCCACTGATTCGGCAATCTCCTCGATTGACTCTTCAGCGGGTAGATCTGTAACTTATGCAAGTATGATATTATCGCGCGGAGACAAGCCATTTTTGATTAAGCAAACATATGAATAATTATATATAATTAAAGACTATATACAGGGTGTATTCTAAAAAGTGAGAAGTATTGCAATGAGAGATTCAGGACACAAAAATAAGAGAAAAAATTCATATAAACATATGTCCGATATGACCTTGTTTCCGAGTTACAGCCTGTTTTATTTTCTAATATTTCCAACTTTTCCGCATACAAAAGTCTAATTCTGACGACATTACCATCGGAAAATCCTATATTCCGATATATGAGATGTATGTCTGCCATTTAATTGTTTGACCAAGCCATAATTTTTTTAAACGTAGACTATTGCGTTAATAACGCTAACGTACGATACGAATACTTTACTTTCACTGAGCACAAGATACGAACCGTACTACTTACAATACAAATAATACGTGTTTATGTTTACAAATTAACAAGACCTTAAGTCCTTTAAATCTTGTATATAAACAGCAAACCGATATCCAAGTATGCTATCTTAACTCTATTGGAAAATAAAACAAGCTATAATTTGAAAACAAGGTCATATCACATATGTTTATATGAACTTTTTCTCTTATTTTTGTGTCCTGAATCCCCCATTGCAATACTTCCCACTTTTTAGGATACACCCTGTATATGTGTCAGTGTGTGTAATAGTCGTATACAAAACATTGAAAAACAATTTTTCTTGAGATACTTATTAATTCTATCTTTCGACTTTTCTTAATTCGATATATTAAAAGTTATATAAACACATTTTTTTCCGATAAAACAAAAAAAAAATTATAGGATTTATTTAGATAAAAATTATGCTATTTTTTTAAAAAAATTAGTGTTAATATCGAACATCTATATTATAATATATATCTCGTCTCAAATGATGTAATTTTCGATTACTCCCTTTTACGGAATTTTATGCGGAGCGATGTTCGAGGTTGGTAACGCTTCAAGTAATTGATCATTTTCATTCTTTAATAACTTTCTAACGTTTAAATAATCGGAAATATATATAAAATAATATTAAAGGTCGAAAAATACACTCACCGGCAATGTCTGGCACGCAAGTATGTGGCATGGTTTTCATGATCCTCTGTTAGACGATGCGTCCTGCTTTCTTGATTCCGATCTTTGGTCCAAAATGTGACAGTATTGATCATCCAGCATCCCGCGACATAGCGCAGTCTCTGTTCCCAATACAGTGGAGATAGCGACGTGCAAGTATTAGGTTTTCCACTGACAAAGAAAGTTAGAGAGACAACACATGTAAGGATTCGGAAATCCTATCCTACCCGTAGAGTAACGTTTGACTATTAAGACAAAAAGAGCAAAGATTTCTTTATCCTGATGGATCAATTAAATGCTACTCTACTCCAGATAAGATTTCCGAATGCATCCTAAAACGAGTCTTTGTTTCTTTCTAACTAAAGAAAGGATAGTCAAAACCACTGATTGTGAGCAGAAGACGCGAATGAATGAGAATAAGAGATTCGTCTTATTATATTTCCTCTTTTATTTATTTTATTCTCACTAATATTGCAAAATATTAATTGTAATAATAATTGTAAGCAATGAGGTCGCTCGGTCTATTTTTATTACATACTTATATGTTTACGCTTACAATCTATCTTTTTTTTCACATGATACACAAGCAGGGTTATGTTGTTTATACTTATTTATATTACATGAATTACATTCATCGTTTTTCATATGTTTTATCTCCATTTATTATATCAATATATTTACTGTAAATATAAAATATATATGTACTCAATTTCTCTCCCCTATTCACTGGTATTTATCCAGTTAGATTTGTTACTGTTCAATTGTTAGTAATATTTGCCAGCATAAAAATACAAGCAATATAATCTTTACTAAAGCTTAATTATTAACTTCAATAACTTCTTTTTTTTTCAAAAACTGCTTGAGAAGCTAAACACTGCAGACTTATATTAAAAAATTAATTTAGTTATTTAAGCAAGATATATGATATAATATTATGTATATCGTGGTAATAATATGTAATTTACATTTATCTAAAAATGTCCTGTATCTTTGATTTCAATGTCACTTCTAATATCACTTTACGATGCCCATGCTTCCAATTCTTTTAAATCATCATCTTCTTCTGGTTTAGTTTCTAAAAATAAAATTACAATATTTTATATTGTAATGCCACAATACCATAAATTATAGTAATACTTATTGCTACTTTGTGTTAAATTGGTTAAAATCTTTCTAAACTGTAACAATATGCCTTATAGAAGAATAATAGTTACTTGTGCGGGTTTTGTTTGGTGCAACAGGAACGGAAGTTGGCACTGCTGGCAGTTCATCTGTTGTTGTATCAATACCGAGTAATTCTTTGTCAAGCTGTTCTTGTTGAAGCTCCTCCAACTCTTTTTCTAGTTCATCCTCATCGGCATCTTGGCCAAATGCTACTGGATTAGATATGGCATCAGAAATTTCTCTGGCCACATCTTGTTGTTCCGCTATGTCATCCATCATATCATGCACTTGGTCAACATCCCTGAAATAAAAATAAAAAATAATTATACTCTAATCTGGATAGGCGCATAAATTATTATATGATTGTCAAAATATACAATTGTTACTTATTACACTATTTTAGATATGATACATATGATAATTATATAAATGAAAAAATATCTTACATATGCTGATGCGCAGCCTTCATTGCATCTGCAGCACCCTTCATGGTGGTAAGAACAGCAGTATTTGTGTTTGCACTCTCCAGTGCTTCTCTTTGCATTTCAATTGTAGATAGCGTACCATCAATTTGCTGTAACTGCTTTTCATATCGCTTTTTTCTCTTCAATGCTTGGATAGCAGCTAAAAAAGATATGTTAGCGCTCAATCAAATTATTGTTCATACCATGACAAGTTAAATTATTTACACAACTATGTAAGACTATACAGATATTAGTCGGACGCAAAGTAGATGATCATAATTCAGCACAATAGTGAATTACGAATGAAATGAACTGACAATGTATAAATATTGTCACGCGATGACAGTTGAACTGTAAAATCTAATTTAAAATCCACGAAACGAGACTCGACTTGCAGAAAGAGCGAAATTATTACCTCGCTTATTTTTCGACGCGTTCTTCTTTGCTATCAACACTTCATTATCTATTTTAGTCTCTAAAAATTCCTGTTTCTTTATTAACATATCCTCCGTCTCGCGCAGTTTCTGAATCGCCTCGGCCGTTGAAGGAGCAGCTGCCTCCTTCTTGCCGCCGAACACTTTGGTGAAGAAACTCATCGTATTGTGCTTTTTTCAATCTATTGAATATTTAATTATTATTCCCGATCGTAAGAAACACGAGCATGTACTTCGAAATCGAAACCGAAAATTCATCCACTTCTACGACACCACGGTCGCCATCTCCTTTTCGCGTTTGACTTGTGCAGTTGCATACGTCACATAGATATATTCCTTTTAACTACGCAATCTGACACTCTCTACACTTAAAATGAAATAAATACACATCCATGCGTCAGAGAGAAAAAGAGAGAATTGTAAGAAAGTACAGAGAAAATGCAAGTAAGAACATACTCTGTTCGTGACTCATGGTGTAGTACATATATATACATATATATGTCACTGCTTTGAACTTTAATCTAAAAACTTTCGATTATATTCTTTTTACAAAATATTTCTAAAAAAAAGAATTCATGAAATCTTAATAAAAGTCACTCTAGATTTTAAATCGCATTGAATATATAAAAAATATCATATACTTTTCCCAAATTAAAATTTGAAAACTGGTCAAAGATGTATGAAGTAAATTTCAATATAAAAGAAGAAAGTGCTGAAATTTTAAAAGTATATATATTAAACTTTAGTTCATTTAGCATTTTATTTCCTAAATTTTGAGCACATATTTATTCTCTGGTTGCATGTATCATTTCATTAAAACCTTTAAAAATTATATAGGTTAATATTAGTAACGGATTTTTATAGAGCCGTATCACATATGCAAATATAAATATGTACTAACAATAAATATACACACATATACAGAATAATGAGATATTTTGTAATGCTTTGTTTTGAGTGAGAATCTGAAATACATCAAATATAAAAATAATAAATTATCATAAATTTCTTTGTTATGAGAACAGTAAATCATGTTTGTATAAAACTTATAATTCTTCAAAAGTCTTATCTGCATTTAGCACAAACCTGCATTAATTTTTCTTTTATATCTTATAAAAAAAAAGTGATAAAAGAATTTGTTATTATTCCAGGAGAAGAAATAACAGGGTATTTTATATACAAGACAATAGCAGTATACATAATGGTTTGCGCAAATTCTAATGCGCACTTTCTTTAATTTATTGACAAGAACAGGAAAAAAATCCTATGACTTTTCCTTTGTACTGAACAATTGTACAGAATATAAGAATATAAGAGGTTTTGATCTCGTTTAGTAAGATGAGAAAACAAATATATTTGTATTAACACTTTGTGTTTTACTCAGGATTACTGCTTGCAATAATTAATAACAATCACTTTCAATATTTCTCATTTATGGGAAACTGATTGTATTAAAGTTCAGTACAATGTCTCTTATGTATGAGTTTTGACATAAGAGTAAAAATTAATCAGCTAGTAATATGCATGTTAAATATTGTGGAAATAATAATATTATATTTTCTTCCCAGATATAGGGCTCCAACTTCTTCAAAATCAGATAAGAGATTGGATATTGAACACTTATTTGAACTTTGTTCACACATTACAATATAATTTGTACCATTTTAATGTCTAGTTTGATTAACTGAACAGTAATTTACGATTTTTCTTCTATAGTATCACGAATATTAAGTTCATAACTTAAACACATAATAATGGACTATATAGAATAGTCCAGCAGTTAATTGAGAAATGCATTAATAAGCCATTGTAATGGTTATTCGATAACCAGTAAATCGGAATAATTATATCTGCAACCAGCTGCTTAGAAAGAATTACATTACATTATCAATATGTTCTTACACTAGACATGCATTTTGCTGCCTTCAACAATCTCATATATGTAACAGCGACAATTTAAGCGTTTTTGCATCTTTTAAATCATTCCAATAATGCATTGTTCAATTTTTACTAAAATAAGTTGCAAACACAATATTTATTATTTATAAAATATTGGTCATTCTTATATAACCAATTCTGCTGATTCTTATTACATAATTACAAATGTATTACATTATGAGATTATTGATCAATGATCCCTATCACCATTTTGTACGATAAGGCTACTCTGTAGATTTAATAGTATATAACGGATGTTGGTTATATATAAATGGCGTCTTTCTTGCAGCAACACGAAAGAACAATTTCAAATGTCGTGTTTAAATAATATATAATCTTAAATATTATACATATTGTGCTTCTTGGGCGTGCATCTTGACATTTGTCATAAATCGTTAATAATATATAATAAATGCGTTAAATCAGTTAGAAAGGTACAAATTGTTAGAAGAATTTTAACAGTAAAAATGATGTAATTTATTATCTTTACAAGAAAATTTAAACTGTTTCACGGTTTAATATTTTAATATTTTCTGGTTGAGATTCAGTCTTATAAACAAAAGAAGGTATCCATACATTTTTAAAAAAAAGCAATCTAATCTTACATAGAGAGAAATTATCTTATCTTATATTACATTTTTGCATTATTGGGTATAGAAGCAACCCCTTTTTAATTAAATTATGACTACAACTGACAACTTAAATTTTTATTTTGACCATTCACGAAAAATGGAAGCTGTGAATATATTTTTTTTTTTTTCAAAATATGTACGTTTCTGACAAATGTTAGGAAAGAGATTTTGCCTTTCTTTTTCTTCATATAAGAAAAACGTTATTTGACATTCTATGTGCAATAGACAAGGCATTTCTTCAAGAATATTTTAGACATTTTAAATCTAAAATGGTTAGAATTTATGTATTGCATATATATATATAATACAATAAAATACAAATCATCGATGAAAAATCCTGTAAAATAATGTGATCTAGTATAAATATAAAATAACGGCAGTAAATCGATGGAATACACGCATTTTTTTTTACGCATCTTCTTTCTATACACACAATCTATGCTGGAATGAGCGAAGAAATAGTTCAAAGTTACCAATAAATTAAATACCAAAAATCTGGATGCAGGATGCTCTCATGAAACTTTAGAAAGGCAAAGTCTTTTACAAAATGCATACATTACTTATATAATGCTCATCGATCGGCGGTAGCGTTTTCTAGTATTAGTTATAACAACAGGAACCGATACAGGGGCGGGAGGGGTTACAGGTGTAACTGGCGTTACCGGTGTAAGAGGAGTTAGAGGAGTTTCAGCCATTTGGGCTGAAGAGGGGGGCCTGAGCTACCAAATGTAATTCTCAGTTTGTGGGGCTCGCATTACTCCCACGCCTCCGCCAAGTCTCCTGTAATTCATACAACCGCATAGCTTCCATTGATTCTGTTCCGGATCGTATACTTCGATTGTTTTCAGATACGCAGTTCCGTCGAATCCGCCCACCGCGTACAATTGACCATTTACTACCGCCAAACCCACCTGAGATTCATGAAGACAACTATTAATATTTATGTATTTACTGTTGTACATAGTTATACCCCATGAATTATAAAGTAATTCAAATACATTAATAGTTCATTCGCAAACAAATTGTGCAATACATACATTTTTATATTTTAATATATCTGTAATAAACAAAAAAAATGAACTTACTCCACTTCTCCTAGATGTCATCGCTACTATAGGACTCCAAGAATTCGTATGGGGATTGTAACGTTCCGCACTGGAGAGCTCCATACAATCGTCTCGTCCTCCCACAGCATAAATTAGATTATTAAATACAGCACAGCCTAAATGCTTACGTCTTGTAGACATCGGTGACACTTGTGACCATTTATTTTGTCTCGGATCATATCTTTCTACCGTGTTGAGAGGTGATTGTCCATCAGACCCGCCGATGGCATATAAATAACCTCCGAGCACAGCAACCGCCACTCCTAATCTTCTGGTAGTCATTGGTGACACTTTAGACCATTTATTTTCTTTAGGATCGTATCTGCAAAAAATTATACATTAGCATTATTTTACATATTTATATGTTAAATGTTTATTGGAAAATCATTAATACAGATACTTGCCTTTCCACATGATTAAGGCATTGCACTCCATCCTGGCCACCAACTGCATACAGAAATCCATCTAACACAGCGACACCCACACTGGTTCTGCAGGAAGTGGTAGGGGCAACATCACAAGACCACTGATTCGTTTGTGGATCGTATCGTTCAATGCTATTTAAGTAGCTTTGTCCGTCGTGTCCGCCGACCGCGTACAACAAATCATTTAATACCGCTACACCCACTCCGCATCTTCGTTTGCTCATAGGTGCGACCATTTTCCAATCAGCAGTATTAGGGTCAAATCTTTCGACGCTAGCGATAGCATCACCAGAACACCATCCACCAACGGCGAACAACACCTCTCCTCGTCTCGTAGGTTTTCTGGGTCTTGTTCTAGGTCCTTGCATCAACGGTCTTTCTTGCGGCAAAAGCAAATAATTCTTCGCTTCGTCCACCAAGTCTCTACAAGCATCATCAGAACGAACTAACAGATCAGACCCGACGGTACCGACTAGAAATTTCGGACTAAGTAGCGGCAATCGCACATGCTGCAGAACTTGAGATAGATGTTGTCGTCTCTCCGTGACATTATATTTGACCCAATTCATCACGGCGCTAAATACTTGCTCCTCCGTACGTACATTTAATTCGTCCGATGAAATAATGTCCACCAATTGGCCAACAGGTAGTAACAAAAATTCCTCGCTCTCCATTACCTGAAAAGTATATAAACTCGTAAAATCATAAGTATTTCCAAATTCGAATTTAATTAATGTTTACTTTTCTTGCACATACCTCTTGAAAATTATGTTGAGTGAACTTGTCGGCAATACGCAGAAGTTCGCGGCACGAATGGGTATCCGCAAATGCTCGGATACCCAAGCAATTTGACGGATCTAATTGGCGTTTAAGAAATTCGCAACATATATCTTGAATTTCTGCTAATTGAAGAAGGCACGCTGCTGGAAGGAGAGTTTGAACATTTGCTTCTTCGACGATAATGTGAGAAGTGTAACAAAAGTCTATGAGTAATTCCATAGCCATCTCGTCTATATCGCGTATTGTTACTTCAGTTTGTCTAGATTCCGCCAACTCCCCAGTAAACATTGCCCTAAAGATAAAAATTTAATTTGTATGTGTGTTACAAAATTACATAGATTCTTGCCATAGCTCTTGAATAATAAAAAAATATTAATTGCGTATAACATTACCTGAAGTATGGACTACATGCTGAGAGAATGACACGATGTGCAAATATTTTTCTGGAGCCAACATTGAGAACGACATCGCACAGTTCCCGATGACGCCGAAGAACATTAAGCTCAGTTAGAGTTGCACGAGGATGCTTCTCAGAAGTATGACTGAGGCGTGCTGGGGAAGGAGCGCGTTCTACAACAATCTCACCCATCCTCTGTGAGGATGGCGCACCCACAGCTGCTCTCCCCGAGGCACCCCTGGTCCCCCCGGCTAGCTGGAGGCGCAGCGGGGGTGACGCCCAGCCCCACACGGAATCTATCTGCAACACCATTCATCAACCACCGCAGGTCTCAAATGTGCCTGCAGCGGATCCCCTAATGTTGTAGTTTTCCTATAGTGATAAGATGATGTAATGTCATGTAACATATATATCATTGAGTAAATCAGAAAAAAAGATCATATTTGTTGTTTATTACTACTTTATACTTATATAAAGATGATGTATGCTTATATAAAAGATATGTTATATTTTAGGAGAGAAAATGTAATAATGAAGTAATAGAGAGAAATATACGTCTACGAAATAGTCATATCTATTAAAGCTATTTGATAAACATATGAGTCATCCAGATATAAGCTAATGAAAATCAATTTATCATACTGAATTCTTACAAGTGATAACACTTATTCTTCTTCACAAAAGCTGTACACAAAGTGTTTCTTATCTTTTAACGTTTTTTTTTTTAGATCTTTGCATTTCTATATATATATATATATGATTATACATTTCATAATTTAAAAATTTATGTAATGTTAGTTTTAAAGATTCACATTTACAAAACAAAATATATTGCACTACAATATAGAAAAAATATTAAACTTTCATTTACATTCATTGAGATTTTGGCACAAATAGTTTAAAGCATAAAAAAAAAAGAATTAAAAGAAAAATACATTACTGTTCCAATCCAAATAGACGAGAATGACTCATAAGTACACAATTTTTCGCAATATCTCCAAAGCCTCTTACGCGGTTCGTCTTAAAAAGGATTAAGGAACACATGTAAAGAAGTAATTTATATGATTCCAGGGGGACAAGCATAAATACTTAATGTAGGAGTGAGAAAGTCATTAGGATCCGTATGTACACACTTTGCTTTCTCCGGAACCGCCAGACGATATCAACAAGAGAGTTATCAATGAACTCGACTTGCTTTCGGCTCGCCGTTTTTGCGTCAGCGTGGGCGCCTGTCGCGGAACATCGGATGTTGCCAACGTCCGTCGTTGACGTTCCCCCGTTCGGAGCTAAACCGCGGACTTTGACTTGCACTGGGTCGCGCCGCGAGCTATCACGAGGGTGCTCTCATTTTGATGTTTCTCCGTGATGATGCACGGCGCATCGGTTACCCCAGTACCCCAGCCGCTCATGAACTCAACCTCCGAGCTCCGAAAAGAAGGAGGGAGGGGGAGGCTCCAGGGGCGCCCTCGCAATCGTGTGAATTGCATCGAGTTCGAGTTTCGATTCTCGAAGTATAGCGTTTCGATAGATTTCGAAATTATGGTCAAGAAACGCGTCGCGCCGAATCGTGTGGAGTCGCGTTCGACTTATTCCGTGTTTCTCGCGAGTGTTAAGATTAAATCCAAACCAGCGAATCTCTCGTAAAGTGTCATAAATTGTGTGTCGTAACGTGTTAAATGTGTACATCATGTATACGATCGATCTTATATGCCAATATTAATGGTAATTTCAGTTCGGACGATCCGTTTCTGTGTGTGAATCCATCGGTGCCGTACCGTATGGGCATCCTCGTATTCTTCAGCTTATCTTCTCGCCGAAATGCAGCAAAAACGCAATTTCTGCACAATTGTTAGCAGGTATGTATGTATATTTCGTTGTTCTGCTAATAAATATATTATTTATAATATTTGAATAACGTAATGATTTGATAACCACACATTTTATGCCATTTTCTAATTTTGCAATGCTTTGCGTATTGATAGAATTTGTTATTAAAAACTATATAATTAAAGTAAATTTTGTTGTTTCTCGAGGTTACAATTATGATATCAATAAATCATCGAAAAAGTCGATCGCGTTTGCGACACTCGCAGAATAAAATAAAGATAACGCTTTTTTTTCTAAGACGATTTTTTAATTATGAAAGTAATAATAAATTTTGATGCACATGTAACAATGTAAAGAATACTGGTTGAATATGTCGGCAGGTTTTAATTACTTAATTTATTTTGTTTATTATTAATAAAATTAGATTGAAATTATTTTATGCTGAATAAATCTCAGTCGATACATATCCATCTTTCTATATTACCGGCAATCGATTATATCAACTTCTCCAATTATCCTCGAACTCTTCAAGTAACCTCATTTGATAATTAAATTTTTTCGAAGTTTTTGTTTGAGTTTCTACAGAGGATAATGTAAGTACCGTAAATTTTCTCATTCTGTATATGAGAACTTTTTCCTGTATATATATATTTTCTTTTCCCTTACCTATCTATTAATTAAATATAATAATATATTATAATATTAGAATGCAAAGAGAGAACATTATTTTCTTTTCTTTTAATTATGAGTTTTTGACAAAATTAAAAAATAATATAGCAAAATGCAATAACTTAAGCTATTAACAAATATATTTCCAAAATTAATTATAGATGTACAAGCTATCAAATATACAAATCTATTTTACAAAGCTTCATTAAGCATATGTGATTTAAAGAGATTTAATTCGCAGTATATCATTTGATAAATAACAATAAAAAATCGTAGTAAAAAATATGCACATTATGCTTCTTTTTTATTTTATTATTATTATACGACAAAAGAAAGAAAGTAACTTTATAATGTCCGTTTGACTTCTAGAAATATTAAAATCCCAATCCGTTAATTATTAAGTGACAAATTTGGCGGCATCGAGCTTTTTACGCTCGATGATCTCAGGGGTTCGCTTGGCACGTGGCGGTGTGAAGAAGAAGCGCAGAGTTTACGTCCAACGAGCGTATGTACATACTTTCGGCAAGGGAATGTAGCAAGGGGGGCAGGAGGCACCTTGTGCCAGCTGTCCGACGTTCTTTTAGTTTGGAAAAGCGCGAGTCATTGGGCTTCAGCGCTCTTCCCTTTTGTCTTTCGTTCGATTAAAGATAGCACATCCTCATATATTATATGTCCGCGCACACAGATAGTGCTATAATCCGGAAATATTATGCGAGAATGACTAGTATAGCCGAAGACCACAGGTGCGGTTTCATTGTCCGACTATGCTTCATGACATTATATGGATTTAAGAGAGAATGCGAGCGTAATTGCAAAGGTGTCTTGAGAGAAAAATAAATTGAAAATTTATGATTCTGTTATATATAAATAAATTACATGTATATATATCTACATTTACATAGATGTGCATGAAGCATTCGAAAATAAAATTTGTGTGCTGTATAGATAATTTGAGATGGTTAAGACTCTGAAAAGTGTTTTTCTATTAACAATCGCGAAAAATACGGTTCATGTATATATGCAATCTATGTTTCTTTTTCTTGCTTTAATTTGTATGATATAAACCTATTTACGTTTTATATATTTTACATACAATGAACTATAATGATATGAACTAGTATCCATCAAATCGACGAATGGTATCACAAATCATATTTTCTCGCTGCATTGGTATCTGTGATGCAAATTGATTCAACAAATAGAGCGACGGCCAATCAACGTCAATAATATTGATCCAACTCACTGTACATATTCCTTTTTTTTTTTAAAGGGAGGAGGATAAAATTATTATTTACTGCCGTCTCGAAGATCATTAATTTATAGTTTATTGCGGTTTATCGGTTGGTTTGCGCCATCGACTTGGCGGCCTCGGCAAATGATGCTTATCGCAAACCTGCGTGGAGTGAGTCGTCAGTGTAATTTTAAATTTGCGATGCGTCGTATTGTTATTACGGGTACAGGTTTGATCCTTTTAAGCAACGTTATTGCGATTTTCGTGGCTAAACATGATGCCTTCCGGGCATCTTATAATCTGCACTGAAAGAAAGCCAGCGCGATTGCGTACCGATCAGATAGCGTACCCTTTATTCGTATTATCTTTTTGTATGCTTTTATAAACTATATTAATTTTTTTCTTTTTTTCTTATATAAGTTACAAAAATATTATGAGTAAACAAAATTTAAAGAATAAGAAAAATTACGTTCTTTTTTAAATAATATTTAAAAACAAAAAATACTGTATCCAGAGATTAAAGATATATGATAAAACTTAAATCTCTAATAATGCTTACATAAAGATTAATACAATTTCATTAATTAAATAGTAGATTAAATTAAGAAGATGCTTTAATTGGGCAGCGACAAAATGCAAAATATTATCTCTGAAATAAAAAAAAAAGAAATAATAATAACAATTGTCCGATGTACATTAAATGCATTTATGGTTTATGAATGTGACATAACACAGACTACGCTCCATCGATCCGGGTAGCACGTGCCCGATCATAAGCGGGTGCAAATGAGTGGGCATAAAAATAGGTGTCGTGCAGTTGACGGAGTCTTACCGACGTATCCTCTTTCTCCCTCTCTATCGGGGATCTCTCTTTCTCTTAAGACGCAGTTAAACAGAGAGACAGCTGAAGCTGCACATACGTGCATCATGTGCGGTATGATCGCATGACTGATCATATGTGCGCATTACGTGCACGTAGATTTATATATATGCAAATGAATATATTGCGAGCATGCTTTTATAGGCCGCTTTAAAAGTCCTTTCATTTCCTTTCATTGGTGTTAAAGTAATGACAAAGTTGCTAGAAAATAATTAATGTGTTCTCCAAGAAGCAAGATATAAAAAAGATTAGAATAATGTTATAATTTAAATATATCAAAAAAAAACTATGACCATATTTATTAAGTTACTTTCATTAAATCGATATATTGATTGGTTTATCAATCATTCCAATGTTTAAATATTTTGATTTATAATATAATATAGATTAGAAGTTTGTAGAAATCTATTTTTTATGCAATTTTTATAGACTTATAAAAACGTATTTTTAGATAAATATATATTTTCTAGTGTGAAATACTTATGGACGTACGAGAACGGGATCTGATAAAGCACGCAAATTAATTATTATCATACCCCAGACAGCACAAAACGTCCTCAGGATCATCCTGAATATGTCCAGGATGGTTCAGGATATTTGTAGGATGTTTTAAGATATTATTATCCAATCAGTATCAAGTAATAAAATCTTTTCTTTGATATTCACGATAATTTTACAATTATATATTCCAACTGTGTATATATAAAAAAAGGAGCGCGATGGCTTGATTCGTCCAATTATAATTGCTCGACCACAAATGTTTTACACAAAGTTCTTCCAACATAATTTCTTAAGAGGAGACCGTTAAATTTTAATAAAAGCGACCAGATAAATACAAGTATCGTCGAGAAACACAAGCATGACACATATAGAATTACTGTACTATATTGTACGATAAAAATTTATACATGCATTTAAAAACGCATGTAGGTATTTTTTCTCATATATTTTTAGTTAGTTATTGCTTGTATAATGTAATTTTATGGATGCAGAATGCGTTACCATTTTTCCAACATGTGATAATGCTCGTAATTTGATCGCTTTATAATTATTATAAGATTTATTTTAATATTATTAAAAGTTTTGGTAGTATTAATGTTCAAACGCTAATTAATTTAAAGTAAAATAATATTGCTTAATGAAACACTTACTGGTTACGAAAGTATCCTGGAGTGTCAAAAAATCTTTCGGTACATCTTTAATACGTGATGCATATAGATATTATAATAATATAATATCTATAAAAATGTATAAAAACTTTTCTACGTTAAGTTGAAATTGATTTCGAGAAAAGATTACATCCTCTTTAGATGTACAATAATAACGATAGCATTATATTTATTATATTAGCATATTATTGTATTATAAGTTACTGATTTAACATTATATACGCGTTAACAAAAAAAATTTATATATGCATTATTAAATCATTTTTATATAATAACAGTGGTTCGTCGCCTCTCGCGTTGAAAGTAAATTTTATTTAGATCACGCACGCACTTTGGATATCAATGCGTGCAAATTTCGTTCAAGTTTCCATACGGGGATCCTTAACAGCATCGCATCGGTCCATTTTTCAAGCCTGACGAAACGGTAATACCGAAGATTATATATTAAAGGGGATTGCTGCTGCTGCCTTCTTCGGTTGTAAAATGCATAAAAGTTCGAGAGTATGTTATTATGATTTCTTGACAGCCAAAGATTTCTCGAGTACTTCCGTAACCAGCAAGTGTTCCATTAAGCGATATTCTTAATTTACTTGGGATTAATTGGCTTTTGGATATTTGAACTAACAAAATTTTATGATATTAACATAAATCTCACAATATAAAGCGACAAAATTATGAGCATTATTATAAAAAATGGTAACGTATTCTGCAACCATAAAATTACAAGCAATAAATAATTTAAAAACAATAAATCTTAATAAATTATAAACAAATTAATAAAAACTTAATTATATTAATGTGCGCCGAATCAGAAAATATTATCGTACAAATTACAATCACTATATTCTCTTTTTTTTTTTCTTTGTATTAAGATTAGTTGTACGAAAAGATAATACTGTAAGGAAACAAAAAATCAGTCAAACTAAAATTAGACATGGTCGGCACTGATGAAACGATCCCTCAGATATGGTAATAGTCAAGTACCGGGTATATTCACGGATATTCCGGGAATATCGATGATCTCCCACCTCGAGGTCCAGCTGGAGGTATCACGCATCAGCTTATTTGTTCCAGCGAACCCGAACGAATTTTTAAGGACGATGCGCGAGGGCGGCGGTTGCCCGGCGGGTGTGGCAACAGGTGAATTATCGCAGACAATTTGTTTCTCCTGATAAATCAGTGTAGATAAAACTGCGTGTTGTGTCTAGATGGTTTGCTCGCGCGCGCGAACGCGTCGGTGCCCGCACCTGTTTTATTCTTTTTCTCCCGAAAAACTACCTGCCGGCTGACTTTACTTTCCTCGCGCCGCGTCGAGAATCAACGGCAAGAAGTGGTGGACGCGATGGCTCATTAAGGTAACCGCCTGCTTAAACTCGTAATCTTACGTTTCGTGGTCTCGTGCCGCTAACACTCGCATCGGTCATCGTCTCGTAACGTCGTCTGAGTCTAGTCGCAATTAATTTATAAACATAACACCCCATATACGAGATTTTACGCTTGACATAAATCGCAAATCGCGCATCGAAGAAAGATATCATTAAATACATTGTGCGAGTATAATCGAAGCATAAAGATGGAAGCAAGAAGAGAAAAACAGAACTCGAAAAAAGTTCAAATTCTATATAACATTGATATGTCTGATTGATATACGATTAAAAATATACGATATTTGTAATGAATGCTAAAATAAATGTTGAACATTTTAAGTGTGTATATATATATGTATATTGTTAGATATTTTCATATTGATACGTCATTCTCTTTAATAGAAAAGATTTTTACTAAATTTTAAGCAACTAATGCACTAAAAACGATGCCTTTCGAATTAAGTAGAAAAACTATTGATTATAACTATACACTTTCCTTTTTTCTTTAGATTGAGTACCGTTTGCAACTCCGATTATGCAGTAAATGATTGCGAACGAACGAACATTGGCGCGGTACATAGCCGCGGTTGATGCAGGTGGTTCTTTTGCAGTGCCACCTGTGCGATGCGTCTCGTCTTCGTATATACTTTTCCGTTGCGGTCCCGCAGAAAGCGTCTTTAAACGAACACTGCGGGTGTCATCAGTACGCAACTTATAGTTGCAACTGTTTATCGCCTCCTATGGATATAATGTCGCTTGCATATAGAAGTTGAATGAAGCAGATTACGTTATACCGGTTAAATGAAACAAATATGCGTAACTCATGAATTTATTAAATTTATTGAATTACCTAAATTGCATTGAATTATATAACACATGACTTACGTCTCACAATTAAAATATTATAAAATATTTTAAAGTATGATTTAAACATCGATACGTAATTATTATAGATAGGATTAAAAACTTATATGTTTTACGTAAACTTATACGGAATAATTTGAGCAAATTTTGATGTTTTGCAAGATATATATATAATATGATAAAATAATTATATATTGGATACATATCTTTGCACATAAGAGAAAGGAAACAGTGAAAGATGTACTGTAAAAATGCGTTGAAGAGCACGTGCTGATAATCTGGCACACTCGATGGAAAGCAGAATAATTTCCTTCATTGAGAGTCACGATGACACAAGCACGGACCATCTGCCTTTGCTTACGTCACTACTAAATGCGCCGATTATTACAGGGTGGCAGAGGAAAGCAAGGTTTCCAATTACCTCAAATCGAGTCCGAGACATTTTTCGTTGGCATCGTCCTTTCAAAACGAAACTTGCGATAAATCTTTATCTATATGCCCGCTCGCGGGATATATGGATCACAGATCGAAGATTCGATCGTTCTCTGATGCTATTTTCTTTCGTTAATTTAATCTATTGACTTTTTGAAAATAACGGGGTCAACAAAACGTTATAAGATAATATCTATATAATTATTCATTATATTCAATGAATTAGAGAAAATATTTGTGAAATCACATGATATACCAAATACTTTTTAATACTAATTAATAGCATATGTAGTGTCAGCCTGAGCAGTCTTTTCACCTGCGCGGCATATGGTGGCGGGATACGCAAGCCGAGGGATGTTCAAGGATGCTCACCGAGGGGTGGATAGGTTTTTGGCCGCCGGTGGGGCAGGCGAGTGGCGATGCTTCGATGCCGGTTAATTTGTTGTTCATCCACGTGACCCAGTGCTTTCGGGGGGCACTGCATTCGGTGCTTCTCTCTACTTCCGGTACTTGACCCTTCTAGAGGGGGTCACGCACCGTTGGTCCTCCCCTCTCTCTCTAATATCTATATAATTATTCATTATATTCAATGAATTAGAGAAAATATTTGTGAAATCACATGATATACCAAATACTTTTTAATACTAATTAATAGCATATGTTAATAGCATATCTCCAATTTTTCTGTGATATATAAAAATTCTTATTTTATATTGATATTCCATTATCAACCGTTATCAACTTATCTAGAAACTATATTAATTATTGCACTAATCATTATTTTTTAATTGCCGTGATTTCTGAAAACTAAATTATTATAATTATGTTTTATTTCTGCACTTATAAAATTACTTCCAGTAAATTCATTAATATCAAAGATATGCCAAATGAAATTTACAATATTTATTTCCGCTTTCTAACATTCTCTTTTTAAACATTTATATATAATATTATATATGTACATATAATGCTCTTTGTAAACATATAGCTATACAATATAATAATCAATTGACGGATTGAATCCTACATACTTAAAAAATCTGTGACATTAAAAGTATACTGATACTTTATGGGATACGCAATTGTCTAGAATGAAGCACGATGTATTTCTTATCATTCGATAATACCTAACACAAATGTGGGTTTATTTGCATAAGAATCGGAACGTCGATTAAATAGATCTGGATTACAAATGTATTTCCGTGCATTCAATTGACAACGTGACGTCTTGTTTATTCTTGTAAGGATTTGACACAATTTATCAAAGAGTTCTCTCGATGAAAGTTCTCGTCACTTTGTTTCGCCATCTATTCGGCCGCAAGTAAAAGACGTCACGTGCGGAATGGAAATTTTTATCTTCTTTTAGACGTAATCCTCGATCTAATCACATGAAGTTGATTCTCCGCAGCTGTATCAACTGGTGGAACAAAACCGTTCAAATTAAACTTTCTGTGATGCCACAATCCACACACGCCTTCTAATGCTAATGTAGAAATTTATGTGCCTCCTTCTAATTTCCCTTAGAGATACGATAGGGAATATAAATAGGTCCGTGCGCGTACAGAAGCAGGCATTTAGCATTATTAGGATAGAACAGGATACGAATTAATGCGTGGCATTGATAAACGAAATGTAACGTATATGTAATGTATATATATAAATATAAGATATCATTCTGATCATTAACATTATGTAAATTTCTTTTATCAAATCTTTGTGATTCATTAAGATATTTTTATAATCAATTATTATAATATATTATGTTAGAAGTTCATAGATTTTACTCATTCATAATTTTTACGGAAAGACTAACCTCCATAAATAATATAGTATAAAATACTCTTTGAATCATCATAATTATTTTAGATAAAATATAAAATCGAGGACTGCAATCCTACTTTTATTAATTTTGAGTGGATCAAATAATACAATTATAATTATTCTCAATTGTTAAGATATTTGATGTTGAACATTACGAGGATAAAAAAAAGAATATTCAAATTTTTGCCAAAAAAATTCACCGACATGAAACTCAAACATGAAAAATTCATCAATATTATTCTTAACAATCATCGGATATTATGCATGTGTCGTTATTCCAAAGTTGTGTATCGAGGACTCCGATAATACAGTAGAGTCGTTCCACCAGTGTCAGCCTGAGCAGTCTTTTCACCTGCGCGGCATATGGTGGCGGGATACGCAAGCCGAGGGATGTTCAAGGATGCTCACCGAGGGGTGGATAGGTTTTTGGCCGCCGGTGGGGCAGGCGAGTGGCGATGCTTCGATGCCGGTTAATTTGTTGTTCATCCACGTGACCCAGTGCTTTCGGGGGGCACTGCATTCGGTGCTTCTCTCTACTTCCGGTACTTGACCCTTCTAGAGGGGGTCACGCACCGTTGGTCCTCCCCTCTCTCTCTATATCGGTCTTTCTTCCACTTTCACATATCGCCGTAATTTCAACCACGGCGACGCTTCGATTCGCTGGAGCGTGTTAAACACCACCTAAATCCCCGGGGTGATTCACCCTCCACTAACGCGAACCTGGGTGAATCTTCGAACGATCTGGAGGGCTGTTATTGCGGCAACGCTGTCGATGATTGCTTCAGTTCCCAGGCCTGTGCATCGCTTAATGTGTACCTCGATTGACGCGATTTTTGATAATGTAATCGAAAAACAATAATCCTAGCATCGATATTATATTATCATTATTTCACATTAATATTCATGTGATTAATATTAACTTTAATAAGATATATGTCAAGTGAATGATCATTAAATTTATATATATTATCTTAAGACACAATATATATAAAATGCCAAAAATATGCTGAAATCAGCAAAGTGGGAGATAAAAACATTTTCATAATTTAATAGAAAATACCTCATTATATATACGCCACATCACAAAATTTCCATTAATTAAGGACAGAAAGCCAATTTTAATATCACGTTATATCAGTTGAAGTTTCGCTTAACCATATTTAAGAATCGACCAACGTGTAAGATAAATGGGCTACCAAGACGGTATCATCTGCTTCTCTTAGCCATTTTAATTTGTCACCACATTGTCAATGTGAAGGAAGGTAAAAGGGTATGAAGCAACTTTCTCTGTTATTTTCTACAAGAAATACGTTGGCATTATGTCATTTCTCCAATGATTTCTATGAATCATTATCACATATTGTTAAAAGATTATAACGATAATTTGATATGCAGAATTTCTATATTCATTCTATATTTCTATATTTGTAATTACGAATAATTTTGTTATAATATAATCCTTCTAGCATATGTTAGAACAAAAAAAGAAATATATGCTTATTTTTAACTTTTAATTTGGCAAAATTAAGAGATTAAAATAAAATAATTATATATTAAAGTAAACAAATTAATATTCCTAGGTACTAAATGCACGTCACACATCACAATAATGTCATTAAACGTCAAAATGATATCATTTGATGTCAAAATGACGTGCGCTTGTTACCTGGGTTAATTTGTAAAAAATGCTATTATAATAGTATAAATAATTATACAGGATATTATATATATGTAGCATTCACATATTGTAATAATATAATATATATATTATAGCCAGAAAAAATGCATAAGGAAAAAAGATATGTTAGGAAATGATCGAGATACAGATCGTATTTCATGATTGATATAAAAAGAATGTGAGTATCTTCGTTGTTATGAGTTCCCATGCACGCGACCCACAGCAAATACCAAATAGTATTATAAAATATCGGAGAAAACACGTGACCGTTTATATGGGATTAGATATATGATTTTAAAACCAATATATATACGGAACAGATGCTCTGTCATAAATTATAAATTTTATATCTTTCTCGAAGTTTTAATCGATTATATTTCATAGTTTTTATTTTTCACATAAGATCGATATGTTATTAATAATAGACTTTTGCTTTTTCACATATCCCAGGTATTTTATTAAAAAATGGGATTCTTCAATTATTGAAAATTCGTGATAAATATTAACATTGTCGAGATAACGAGCTGAGAAAATGCAAAAAAAAAAGAAAGATTAAAAACAATTCCATATGGTTAAATTGTATTCTCCGAAAATATCCCGCGATCAATGACCATGAAATATAGAATATAGACCTGTCACGATTGTTGAAGATAAAGAGGAATCGAATGGCGATCTCGTCCTATCGGGTACTGGCGGGATTCTTTCTCCAACAAGTAGCTCTTCTTCCAATGTTTCGTCGATGTTTCTTATCCTCTTTTCTTTCCTCTGTCGAAAAAACACCTTGAATCACACACGGGCGAGGCAGCGGCCGATGAGCCCTCGACAACTGTCCCCCGTAGCCAGCACGCGTCGCCACGTGGCTCAGGTAGAAAAAAAAAAAGATAGAAAGAGGGAAGCTAAAAGCCATTCTCGGACGCGCCCGTGCGTAGACCCTACGTACGTGTATATCAACGTCCTCGTTTCGTTCCCCGGAACGACGCAGCGCGATACCTTTGATGTCGACGCGCGCCGTTCCACGCGAATGTGAATAGGAATGCGATTTTACAAACTCATTTCGTGAGATTACCTGCGATGATCCGCTTGTAGTGGATTGTATCTTTGGGAACGACACGAGCAAGCACTTCGTAATGTTATAATCAAAATCTATACATTTTGTGCTTCTCATATTCTTATTTATCTGTTTTGATTACTTTTTATAAAATATGATGCATGAATACTGATAAAAATTAGTGTAATTAAACAAGCAATTTATTCGTGTATTTTCCACACATTAATTTTTTCGCGTTGATTGATTAGACTTACATAATTAGATTTAAAATTTAGTAAGAATATATAGTTATTCCAAAATAACAGATATTAAAACAACGAATCTGTAATATAATAAGAATATTATATAGAAATAACAAAATAATATCTAAATAAAAATTCAATAAAAAGTTTTAGATTCTGTTTTGATTCAATGTCATAATGTTTATCATTATTTTGCATAAATTCTGTTATAATTATTGTGTTGTAATTATTATTGATAACGTGATTACGTACTTAACTAGCGTCAGTTTATGATCGTATTAAACCAAGTTGATAAGAGATTCGATTGGATTTGACATATGTACGCGTAAAAAATATGTAACCGACTTTCTTCGAAGAAAACGTTTACTTTCTTCTCTTGTGTGGAATGATATAATCTGGCATCTTTTATTTATGAATATTCATGTTCTCCGTTAACTTGCACGATTATCAAGATCTTATATCGGGCGAGGATAAAAACTGAACAGTTGGTTTTTTTCCCGAAAATGAGGTCACAGACTTTTTATTTTCGTTGACGCAATTTTTAAATTTAAATTTTAAGTTTAAATTTAAGTTTTAAGTATCAAAGCAATTTAATTATCATAAGAGAATCGTCGAGATATACCATAAATACTTTGATAGTTCTAATTATAATAACTAATAAACGGATTTATAATGTATGTGACTATGATTACATTAACAATGAGGATCTGATACATTTTTTTCGTCCATTATAGACGCGCCGCTGCACATCCGTTTGGATCCTTAGCGTTCGTCCGATGCAGGAAATTACGTCCTACGTTTCGAAATCGCAAGACTTTAATCATCACAGGTACGATATTTAAAACAATAAAAGCGCCATAATCCTGTAATATCGGTGCGGCATACAGTAAGCATATGGTGTTCCTGCGAAGGCTCGGGCGCAACGTCTTCGATGCAACGGTGTAACAGATGGTGCAGGGAGCGAGTGGCTCGTGCTGCACTCCACCTTTTCCCTCCGCCTCTCTTTTATCCTCGCATCTTTCTCTCCCATTCTCTCTCTATTCCGTCCTCTCCCTCACTCTTTTCACTTCATCTTCTCGTTTTTATCTGCTTTATTTTTGCACCGTGTCTAGAACCGTTAATGTAGTTCGCGCGGTATATCATGGTGTGTAAGTAGCAAACGAAGAGAAGAAGGAAAGAGGGGGGAAAGATGGAGCAGAGAAAAAATTAAAATGCAAGCAAACCGTCGATAGTATCACTTTACCGCGTGTGCCGGTTTGCGGTCGTGCGTGCAGCAAGATTCTACAAGAATATCGTTTCTTCCGTCTTTGCCCTTCTTGCTCTCTTCCCTCCCCCCTCCCCCCTCCTCAACCCCTTCTTTCGTGTGTCGTCACGTACTTTTTTATTCAATGCCCTTTCATCGTTTTCGAGTGATTAGCTTTCGGGGGGACCTAAGACCATCTGCTAGCGAGTTTGCGGCTACGTATCGTACTCTGAGTATATCGATGGTATTTATTTCTCTCTCTCTCTCTCTCTCTCTCTTTCTCTCTGTAATATTTCTATAATATTGCAAGAGACACATAATTAATAATTGTACTAATGATGAATGCAAAATATTAACAGCCAATTATTGCAAGAGAAAATACAGGAAATAAAAAATGTTTACGTTATTTTTTTGAATCAATATTTTTAAAACATATCTTAAGAATATCTTATAATTTATCATGTTAAAGATACATTATCAAGTGCAAATTCCGTCTTATCGCTTCCATTCTCATTTTTTCGATTAAACCTTTTGCACAATTCACCGGGGAAAACGTATCAAACTTCCTTTCGAACAGGTACGCATATGTGATTGAGCAACAAGAGAACCCGCGTCCTCTCTTCCGTGACGAGAGAACTTTCTTATATATACCCTACGTTCCAATTTCGCGAACAATATTGGCGGATAATAATCCTTCCTGTTCGTTACCTTTCTACGCCTTCCTATTGCACGCAAGGCAATAATTATCATACATTGTTGCAATTCGACATATTACAATGTAAGACCACCTGTCGCGCCCGATGCGGTTTCTCGTCGATCGGTTGGTTCCTTCGGTTTCTTTCACGCAGTATTGTATCAGTTCTCTTTCCTCTGTCGGCTTTGCAGTTCGGCATATAACCGGGTTCCTCTAATATCTCTTTTCATATCAACGTCTATCGAAACCATCGGTTGTTGCTTAAGCATGCGCGACATATGCTTCATACTAAAATTCGCCCAATTATCAGATGGATTAGTCGAGTTAATCTTGCCTTGATTTCGACGATAACATTCAGAAATCGACAAATTATGCAGAACACATCACGCAAAAGACAATTTGCATAAATGTTCCTTCAATACAAAATATCTTTTCCTCAAGTCTTAGAAAGCAGATTAAAAATTGTTTTCAAGATCTTAATTTTCTATACATATATAAAAATATTTAAATAATATTTTATTATTATATAATTATTATTATATAAATAAAGGCATTCCACATTCGTAACTAATAAATGCCAATAAAAGTCATCGTAATATTTTCCTTATCATGGTATCATAAAGAGAAGCAAGAGACGATCAAAATTTCACACGGTCGGTTGAAAACTTAAGCATGATTATTGTGTTCCCATATAATAAATTAGCGACGGTTCCTAATGCGGGCGTTCCAACGTTATTTTTTTTTCTGTCTCGATATCGTTGCTAGGAACGGTTCTCACGCTCGATCGATTATACGATTGTGATACATAAGACGGCGAATTAAAATGAAGGAAAGGACAAGGGGAAGGCGGCTAGAGACAAGAGGAAGTAGCTACACCTGCGAAACCTCACATGTAATTAAATAGATCGTTGTCGTTGGGTACTTTCCGACGTTGCTTTGTACTCATTGTCAGTCACCGTTGCGAGTACCAGTGTATTCCGGTACTTATGCAAGTTATCCAATGGGGCGGACGATGGCGCCGATAGTAGTCAGCGTCGTTTCCTGTTCTCAAACGTCGCCGTTTTTCTTCCTCTCCTTTGTATCAATAATTTATTTCTTTCATGACCGTGTAGTGTGAAAACGGCCTTGAAGTTAAGCTAACTACTTGGATTCGATGCATAAAAAAATAATGATTTGGATGTTTTGTTACGTAACAGTTTTGTTACGTAAACAATGTAACATACTGATTACGGTTTCAAGATAAATCGAGTAAAAAAAGATATAAAATTCTCTAATAAATACATTTTCTAAAATAAATAATCTCTCTAAAATAAAATTCTGTAGTAATTTTCTTTTAAATATAAAAATTATGTAGTGTTATGTGTGTTAAGATAATTTATGAAATACAAAATTATTATTATATTTCGTGTGTATAAAATAGAAAAAAATATGTAAGAAATTAAATTTGATCTAAAAATGTTAAATATAAAAATATTGTAGCACATTTTTTGTGCATTAATATATAATTAGTAAAATATAAAGTTGCGTAAAATTGCGTTGTTTCAAGCACGAGTTGACACTTCTTTTGTACAAGAAGTAACCGTTCGAGTATTAAATAATAGATATAAGCTGGCAGCGCACACGTGTCACCTGAAAATAACATTGCACCGAAAATACGTTAAGGATAGTTCTCCTTCCCGCATCTTATGATGTTACAGGTGGTTTTATCTCCTTTGTTCTTTTGCGCGAGTAATGTTATAGGAAACTGAACCGAGACTTTGGCGGGAAATTCTCTTCGCGCACGTGCTTCGAAAAGAAGTTCTCATTCCTAGCCACTTAGAAATAAACACCTGCGACTTAGGCACTAACAGGGAACGCTCGTGGGAGCGCCTAGAAATTTCCGGTTTTAAGGATCATCGGCCCGCACAAAGATTCTTAACGAGCTTTTAACAACATATCGATCGTTTTCATCGATTGCATATCTAATTCTCGATCGTGGAACTACTAAATTAAGCACTTTACCTTTGTGGACACACAGTTAACTGGTAATTCAAAATATATTCAGTATATTGCATAAGAACGATTAATTTATATATGTGATCATTAATTTTATATTGCTGCATCATTATTAAATAATAATGCTCTATATAAAAGTGGCAGCACAACTATAATGTAATTGCATATTTTGCAATTATAAGGATGATCCATCGCAAGGAAATACAGCATCGATCCTTCATTCCGCTTCAGCAAATATGAACCACATTCTAGAAGTTTTATTATATACATAATATGATATATTGTTGGTACTAAAAATATATAAAAAGTAGAATTAATAAACAACTTAATCGCAACAAAAATGCAATGGTAAAGATCGAGATAAAACTTCTAGAATGTGGTTCATATTTGCTGAAGCGGAATGAAGGATCGATGCTGTATCTCCTTACGATGGATCATCCTTCGCACAACTGCAAAGGTACGAGTTAGAAATCAAATGTCAACTTCCTGGTGGGCTTCATTTTGATAAAAATTGATGGGACGCAGCTGGCTGACTCTTCAATTATTACCAATCTATTTCTTGACATAACGGCGCGCAGTAAGAATCATTTATTATTCGGTGATGTTTCTCATTGCTTTTACCCGTATCATTCGCGAATGAAATAAACATGCGCAAGCAATGAACCATCATTTCTGTTTGCTGTATCGTGACAAGATAAATTAAAAAATTATAAGAAAGACAAATTAAAATTTCAAGCCTCTGAAAATTATGTTCAACAACAAAAAGAGAAATGATACACGGCGGGATATCTGAATATGCATATCGATTGAAAGATGGAAAAAAGTCATGATATTTTAAATATTTATATCTGTAATTATAGCAAAGAGAAAAAATAGGATTAAGTAATAATTATATATAAATATAAATCCTATTATATAGTACATTACTAATTAAAATTAACGGAGTTTTAACTTTCTCTTTTTCTAATTCTCTAGCATTTTTCAATCAATTTATATACTTATTCTTAAGATATTGTATAACATATTTTTATTCGTATAAATGATAATTCAATATAAAATCGATTTCCCGCTGCTTCGCTTTCGTTTTCAACCAATCATTGTTGAATAAGTTAAGATACCAATTACAATAATTTCGATAACGCGATCTCGTGTTACGTTACAATATAAAAATAACACCTATAAAATGATGAGGAAATCGAGAGCGCTCCATGTATCATGTTCCCCTCTAACTGGGATGACGTGATATCAACAGGTGCTCCCGAAATCGCTCTCTCGTGCGCGAGAGCAATATCGAGACCTCACTCGTGTCAATACAATTATTCATTCTCCTGCTCCATTTCGCTTGGAGGCGCGGACTGTGTGCCAATAAAACTTATGACTACTCAGATTCGATTCTTCGATCGATGAAATAACATTTCCGGGTCAGAGAAGAGATGTGCCGATAACATCTCCGACTATGTTCTCTTAATTCGGAACTGTCACCTGGGTGATATACAATAATGTAACCTGTAACCGATCGATTTAAGAACGGATTCTCTAGATATGTTTTCAAAGGAGAAATGAAATACCTCAAAGTTTCGTGGAAATCTTATACAATGACGATACAATTTTATCTTTTTGACGTTAACTTTTAGATATATTATCTTTTATCGGTTATATATATATATTTATGAATATATAAGAAGAAAAGCTTCTTTATTTAAATTGTAAAATAAATATGATAATGAGATTTTTCCACGCCTTTAAGAGATATTTCAAAGATATTCTAAAAAAATAATAGTACAAGAAATCTCTTATATATCTTTGCTGAAATAAAACTAAAGTAACAGATATTACAAACGGTTTTCATATTTTTGAATGAGTTCTCTTCTCTTATATTTTTATTCTAATTTTAAGCTTATTTCTTCAGTTTTTTTTTTTCAAAGGTAGAATAAACGTAAAGCGCTTACTCTTGTCAAATATTATTCGTGCGTGTTTAGAAGTTATTCCCTATCACTATGGCATAACTCAAATGTAATCAACGGCATAATATTTAACATCCGATCAAGCGTAGCGGTTCCAACCGTGCTCGACGATAATTAAGCAGAGCGGAATTAGCGATAACCCGTTATCGAGTGCGTTTCACTTGTCGTTCCATCGATTTGTTACGCTCGCAATCGCCGTGCTCTGCGTGCACCGTGCCGCGTCACGAAGGGGAAAATTATTATTAACCATCTTGGGTGGACACTTTCTCACCCGAATCGAAGGCACTGAATCGCGAGCAGTTACAGCTTGCACGTAATAACAGCTTTACGCAGACCCGGACTAACATAAGTAATGCTTATACGTTCGTTGATTCTCTGATTCAGTTGCTCGAGGCGATCTTTCTGGCGGTTCTCTCTCTCCCCCGCCCCCCCTCTCCTTTTCGACCCCCTTTCGATTCAAATACTACAGTGTTCGTCACACGAACAATCAGCCAGAGTAATGGCATTCGGTAATAATCGCGATGGCGAAGGGTAGTTACATCGCTGTCGCGTGCAATTCCCGCATTCAAGGACGGAGAAATTTAAGGAAATCCTAATTACGCTAATACCCTTAAATTACAATTTTTGCAAGGTGTTGATCGCAAAGATATGCGGATACTGTAATTTTATTTGCAACGAGCGTTTTGTATTCGCATTGTGAACATTGCTTCCCATGTCGCAAATATTAAACTCGTTTGCGTTTTATTTCATTGGACAAGGAATTAAATGTCTCTGAACTTTTTGCAGACAATTATTTCACGGAAAAAAGATATTTATCACACCGGTCGCGTTTAATGCTATAAACGCTATGAAAATATAAATTCTACAAAATAATTTTGTATTCTCTACTATTAATGAATGACTAAAATATATTAGTATCATTCTCAAGACTCGTCGTGTTCATACAACAGACACAGACGAAACATTTAATTGCTTTCCGGGAATCGGCGACATAAAGGACTTGCGATCGAGTCGGCGCTAAAGTATGTCCAAAAGTGACTCGAGAGCCAAATCAATCGCGATCGAGCAACCGAAATATCTGATTCATGGCTCTGCGATTTCTTCTTCTTCGTCTCCTCTTTCTTCCCACTATACATTCGAGGAGACGCACTCGCAGCTGTAATGCCATTTACGGCTCCCCGTAGAAGCACGTGGTACGTTTTTTCCACGACTCGATAATGTCGTGTCCACTTTTGACGAACAACGCCGATTATTCGGCCTGTTTATGCTCCCCTCCTCTTACTTCTTTATGTTAACGATGTATAACCAAGTCGGCCTTTTTTTGCATTGTATCCGACCCTATATGTACCGTGAAGATTGCACCCGCTCGTGTAATGTCAGTTAAAAAAAGCTTCGGCCATCAAGAATTATGGCTGTTGACTTTTTATAAAATCATCGCCTTGACTTCTTATATGGTAATCCTCAGATATACAATATAATATATACCTAACAATAAATGGATGTCTTTATATCCTTATATCGAGTTGTACAATCAAAATATCTCTACAAGTTTAATTGTGTTAATTAACAATACAATAATTAATAATTAAAAATAAGGAAATAATAATAAAATAATTGTTAATTAATAATCCAATACAATAACTTATCAGCAACATATTTTCAAAAATACATTAATTGATGTAGTACTTTTGTACATATATTTTATTTAATTAACGAAAATGTACCGTCTTTCTCGCGGCAGTTCGCGATAAGCAAAATTTGCGGGCACTGCGGTAATTTACGAGTGGATTACGATACCGTCTCGCGCGCGAGACAAATAAAACACATTCGTAACGCATTCTCACTACCGTTACGCATCCGAATTAAAGCGCGACACGCACTGAAAACGTGGCACCGTTCGAGAAGAGCGAGTAACTAATCGAACATCCGATATTCGGTTTTTGCGACAAGAGTGCGCGGCCTCCGGCTTCCGCGCGAAAGGATGATTCTTAATTAGATGCGGTGCTTACCAACGTAAGTCAGGGAGCGGTAGCGCGTTAAACTCGCGTGTGCCGGTTTAATTAATAAGGAGAAGGCTGGTTGCGCGCGAGCGAAAGACAGCTGCCGCTGTCTCGGAGAAGCATGAGTGCTGCCCACTTCGATTCGTCTTCTTTCATCTCGTTCCGTTTCTGAGGACGTCAAGAAACACGTACCGTACCAACAATATCCTAAACTATATTTCCCATCTCGCACACCGCTCTTGTTACTTTAGTAAAAAAGACTTACGGATCATAATATCATTGTTTCAACAACTAAAATCCCCTTTAGCCTTTAACCCATAATTTATGATAGAAAATTTTTAGTAAAATTCTCTATTTATAATTTGTAATGGTCTGTGTAATACATGTATATAAAATATATTTAAAGAATCAAAATACACACAAATACATGTCAGAATACATATATAAATAGAATGCATAGGCTATACACATGTATTGAAATACACGGCACACTTACGCAGTTATAAATATAATTTTATCCTGAATTCTATCAAAAATCATAAATTTAGAATTAAATTTAAAATAAGATCTTTTTCTAACGATATTAATAAAAGGAATTTATATTCAACAACTTTCTGAGCATAAATAATTATGCTCAGTAGTTTCTTATAAAAAGATACGTTGAGAATGTGGATTTCTTTTACTAACATAACAAAAAAAAAAATTTTAGAAAAAATTGGATTTAAACCTTCATATTAAATTAAAATAAAAAGATTTTTTTTAATGATATATCATATTCAGATGAACGTGTGTGCACGCGCGCGCGCGCGCGTGTGTGTTGTATATTGTCAATGTGAACCTGACGTTAGATATCAGATGAATATGCGGTCAGATATAAATGATTGGGGACGTTTCATCTCTACTAACGCGCGAATCTATCTCTATGAACCTCTCGATCCTCTTTTTTTTCATCATTCTCCTTCACAAGACCATTATATGAGCGAGATAACTATCGTGCGCGCAATGGCACGCGTGACTGTTACCACGTGCACGCCACTTGTTGCACACTCGCTTACGCACGCGCCACGCGCAGCAGCCGCTGCTTGAGTTTCTCTTTCGATACATGCGTATGCATGAATCAAATGTGTTCGCTCTTTTTTAAGCAATATATTTAGAGACGATGTCAAGCGTACGCGCCGAAATTTGTACCATTTTTCTACGCTGTATTTCATTTATGCTCTTTTCTGATACGCTGTCTTAATCGATTCAAATATCTATTCTCGAGGATTTAAGATAAAATTAAGTAACATTTTTTTAGGATTTGAAAAGATGTCTATAATTTATGATCCGATAAAATTGTTGCTTTAAAATAATAAATGCATATATGTTCGTATTGTTATCTATTCTATAGAATAGTTAAATAAATAGATAAATATATATAAAGCCAATCTATGATAGCATTCACGTTATAAATATATGTGTAAATTTATTCGCACAGAATGCTCCATTACATTGAATGTATTTCAATTATGTGTGCACATCTTAATAATTATGATAATCAACTATTAAATATATATGTAAAAAATATATATATATATATAAAATAGTTAAATAAATATATATGTATCACGCGAACAATTTAAATGCACTTTGCAAATATGGTAGATTCATACATGACATTAGAATTCTTACGTAACCCATTATCAGAGTTTAATGGCATTTCACAATATACCTTGAAATATGTCAGGAGTCTCGATATTATCGCGACACATTGTGCAATTTTTCGCCGAGCTCGTCGAACAAATTCTGGTTAGCATATGCGTGTGTGTGTGTATCTCGCAGATGCTGCGACCGGCGACTTGCAGCCGATACGCCGGTCGTAGCGGCACATGCCGCTGCAAATGCCACTCGCTTTCAGTATGCACGCGATTCCATAGCTCCGAGCAGATTTTCTCCTCGGCGATCGGGGGTCGCACTCCCCATTCTCTCGATCAAGTTTGCAATATTATTTGCACAAATTGTCAGGCGGTCGCGGTCGCGTTCAAAGCGTTCGAGACGCGGTTGTTCTCTCGCGTAGCTGCGGGCCCGTTTTCTCTTTTGGCCGTTGCAAAAAAAAAAGAGGAAGGGAAAAAAACCGTTTTTCGGATCAAGCCATCCGCATCACGCCATGCAACGACCATGTCCGACAACCGCCCCCCGTAATAATATGCGATGGCGGCGATCCGATAATTGTGATAATCTCATTATTCGAGATGCACCGCCTTTATTCTTGCGGCGCGCGGCGCAACGATTTATCGCCTTCGCGCGCATCGATGCCACTCCGCAATTAGGCTAATGTCGTTTACGTGCCTGGACTTGCGCGTGCCGTAAAACGCGTAATACGAGAAACATGTAAGAATGGTAAAGTACGTTGTAAAGTGCCGATTATATCGAGCTTCGGAACGGTACATCGCGCTTGATTGTCGCGTCATGAAGAAGATCGAGAGTCGACGATAAGTACGTAATAATAATAACGTCAGTGTCTGAAAAACTCAAAGCACTTTTTCTTTTTACTGACATGGGGTATAAAGCATGCTAATTCGCGGAAAATTACTAATACGAGAAATGACTAATGTGCAATGTTGTGGTACAGAATGACAAAAAATAAAATGCAAATAAATAGGAATTAATTTCGTCGAATGCAATAAATTGTAGAATCTATCTTTGAAATAATTGTGTAATAAGTTATTTATAACCCAAAAAGAATAATGCTCGTGCATTATTTTATATAGAATACAAAATTTATGATAAAATATAATGAAAAATGGAAAAAATGTATATTCATTTACGTCAAAAATACATGATCCGTCGCGCGAGCATTAAATTTGCACATTTCAATGAAATCGCTCGAATATAGTCCACGTATATATCGTAAATTAAAAATTAATACAGTAATCAATGTTTTATAATGATGATGCATGAGGAAGAAAAAGCCCCCTGCAGCGACCGTTGTTAATTTTCTGTAAAACCCGATGTGTGATCCGACAGCTCTCGAGAAAAAGTCGCGTTCAATTTTAATGAATGATTGTCAAATCGGACGGATTGCGCGCGCGCTCGAATCATGAAGATCGATATCCGGCCCCGAAGAGAGAGTCTTGAAAGAGAGAGAGAGAGAGAGGGTCTACGTTTCCCTGTGACAGCACGCGAATATTCCCCTTCGTCGGATGTGTAACGAGTACCTCTTCGCCGCGATAGCTGCACGCACACGCACCGCGCCGTGAAAGTGTCGAGCGTTTTTCGCGACACCACGCGAGAGAGGAGAAATCGGAATCGTGCGACAGTGCGTGCGTACATGTGGACCCGGTGCTCCTTGCTCGATATATGGATGGAATTCATTAACGTGCATTTAAGACGCCAGACGCGACGCGACACAACGGGCCATGTCGCGCGTGCGACTGCCGATTACGTAAAAGTGTAAGAATATCCGTAAAATATATTCGAAACTTGCTATACGTCATCCAGATAGTGGCATAGAAAAACTGGAGAAATTTTTGTTCATTAAAAAATTCTTTGAGGATAGATTTTTGATTAGATTTTTCTTTTAAAATATTGCGGAAAAGAATTTCACCAATTTTTTCGTTAAGGAAATATTGACCTCATATCGAACAAAAAGATAGGAAATGAGCATTAAATATACCAGGTTTAAGATACAACGTGGTGTTTCAATTTACGTGGCTTATCAAGGCAAATTAAAGGCGTGTTTATTATTTTTAATAATATCTCTCGCATAGCTTGAACAATTTGAAATTAATTATCGATGTCCTTCGTCTAGTATTTTTTTTGTAATTTTGTGTAATAATTTTTGCAAGTCTCGGAAAGAGAATAATTATAGATCAATCACATTTTAGAAAAGAAAAATTACTCAAAAATCCTTATGTTTCAAGAAGTACAGTGAAATATTGGAGATATATAAGATTAATTTAGCAATTCTTCTATACGCTTTCGATTACAATTTGTTTTCCCAATTGTCGTTCAGTTTTATTATGACAGCATCCGACTTTTACGTGTTAATTAGTAAGTACACATTCGCGCATCATCGCTCTCAACAAGGCATCGCCCTCTGGCCAATTATTCGGCTTCACGAAAATCCATTTCCGTCATGTGTATATATACCTGTTTTAGCGTGGCCCATGATGGCGAATTTTATCGATCCAGGACCATGCACGTTCGTTAAAGCCGGCCGGTTCGTTAGCTGCGATAATCGGCGGCGGCCTTCGTTCGGTCTTTTCACATGTTGCAGTGAAATTTCTGCATATTGACCGTCGCGGGAAAGAACGTGCGATCTCGTTGTCCGGTTTTACAGAACCGGCGAATTGGAACCTTATAACGTTTTCTTTATGGCCTACATTTGCAGCCCGATATACTTAATGCGCAATTAACGGTAATGTGTTTATATCTGCGAATCACATTTTCATGATAAGTGTACGGTAACCGATGAAGAAATGTCCAATGCTGATGGCATTTTAATCTGTGTATATGTATATCAGTGCTGGGATTTACTTGCACATTTCGGCCCGATTCCGTGGCTCACGCCTATTGCCCCCCACTCACCGCTCGTGCGTTAGCAACGAGTCGCCAGATACGCGTAACTAAGGAGCGCGACGCTTCGTCTCAGCAGCGTTTATATGTAAGAATGTCCAAATATAATAATAAGACAATACTTTTCTAAATGCACCGCGAAAATTCTCAAAATTAAAAGTTTTTCTTCAATATTTTATATCAATGAAATATAAAATATTGAAGAAAAACTTTTATTTATAGAAAAGTATTGTCTTATTATTATATTTGGACATTCTTACATATGAACGCTCCTGAGACGAAGCGTCGCGCTCCTTAGTTACGCGTATCTGACGACTCGTCGCTAACGCACGAGCGATGAGTGGGGGGCAATAGGCGTGAGCCACGGAATCGAGCCGAAATGTGCAAGTAAATCCCAGCACTGATATACATATACACAGATTAAAATGCCATCAGCATTGGACATTTCTTCATCGGTTACCGTACACTTATCATGAAAATGTGATTCGCAGATATAAACACATTACCGTTAATTGCGCATTAAGTATATCGGGCTGCAAATGTAGGCCATAAAGAAAACGTTATAAGGTTCCAATTCGCCGGTTCTGTAAAACCGGACAACGAGATCGCACGTTCTTTCCCGCGACGGTCAATATGCAGAAATTTCACTGCAACATGTGAAAAGACCGAACGAAGGCCGCCGCCGATTATCGCAGCTAACGAACCGGCCGGCTTTAACGAACGTGCATGGTCCTGGATCGATAAAATTCGCCATCATGGGCCACGCTAAAACAGGTATATATACACATGACGGAAATGGATTTTCGTGAAGCCGAATAATTGGCCAGAGGGCGATGCCTTGTTGAGAGCGATGATGCGCGAATGTGTACTTACTAATTAACACGTAAAAGTCGGATGCTGTCATAATAAAACTGAACGACAATTGGGAAAACAAATTGTAATCGAAAGCGTATAGAAGAATTGCTAAATTAATCTTATATATCTCCAATATTTCACTGTACTTCTTGAAACATAAGGATTTTTGAGTAATTTTTCTTTTCTAAAATGTGATTGATCTATAATTATTCTCTTTCCGAGACTTGCAAAAATTATTACACAAAATTACAAAAAAAATACTAGACGAAGGACATCGATAATTAATTTCAAATTGTTCAAGCTATGCGAGAGATATTATTAAAAATAATAAACACGCCTTTAATTTGCCTTGATAAGCCACGTAAATTGAAACACCACGTTGTATCTTAAACCTGGTATATTTAATGCTCATTTCCTATCTTTTTGTTCGATATGAGGTCAATATTTCCTTAACGAAAAAATTGGTGAAATTCTTTTCCGCAATATTTTAAAAGAAAAATCTAATCAAAAATCTATCCTCAAAGAATTTTTTAATGAACAAAAATTTCTCCAGTTTTTCTATGCCACTATCTGGATGACGTATAGCAAGTTTCGAATATATTTTACGGATATTCTTACACTTTTACGTAATCGGCAGTCGCACGCGCGACATGGCCCGTTGTGTCGCGTCGCGTCTGGCGTCTTAAATGCACGTTAATGAATTCCATCCATATATCGAGCAAGGAGCACCGGGTCCACATGTACGCACGCACTGTCGCACGATTCCGATTTCTCCTCTCTCGCGTGGTGTCGCGAAAAACGCTCGACACTTTCACGGCGCGGTGCGTGTGCGTGCAGCTATCGCGGCGAAGAGGTACTCGTTACACATCCGACGAAGGGGAATATTCGCGTGCTGTCACAGGGAAACGTAGACCCTCTCTCTCTCTCTCTCTTTCAAGACTCTCTCTTCGGGGCCGGATATCGATCTTCATGATTCGAGCGCGCGCGCAATCCGTCCGATTTGACAATCATTCATTAAAATTGAACGCGACTTTTTCTCGAGAGCTGTCGGATCACACATCGGGTTTTACAGAAAATTAACAACGGTCGCTGCAGGGGGCTTTTTCTTCCTCATGCATCATCATTATAAAACATTGATTACTGTATTAATTTTTAATTTACGATATATACGTGGACTATATTCGAGCGATTTCATTGAAATGTGCAAATTTAATGCTCGCGCGACGGATCATGTATTTTTGACGTAAATGAATATACATTTTTTCCATTTTTCATTATATTTTATCATAAATTTTGTATTCTATATAAAATAATGCACGAGCATTATTCTTTTTGGGTTATAAATAACTTATTACACAATTATTTCAAAGATAGATTCTACAATTTATTGCATTCGACGAAATTAATTCCTATTTATTTGCATTTTATTTTTTGTCATTCTGTACCACAACATTGCACATTAGTCATTTCTCGTATTAGTAATTTTCCGCGAATTAGCATGCTTTATACCCCATGTCAGTAAAAAGAAAAAGTGCTTTGAGTTTTTCAGACACTGACGTTATTATTATTACGTACTTATCGTCGACTCTCGATCTTCTTCATGACGCGACAATCAAGCGCGATGTACCGTTCCGAGGCTCGATATAATCGGCACTTTACAACGTACTTTACCATTCTTACATGTTTCTCGTATTACGCGTTTTACGGCACGCGCAAGTCCAGGCACGTAAACGACATTAGCCTAATTGCGGAGTGGCATCGATGCGCGCGAAGGCGATAAATCGTTGCGCCGCGCGCCGCAAGAATAAAGGCGGTGCATCTCGAATAATGAGATTATCACAATTATCGGATCGCCGCCATCGCATATTATTACGGGGGGCGGTTGTCGGACATGGTCGTTGCATGGCGTGATGCGGATGGCTTGATCCGAAAAACGGTTTTTTTCCCTTCCTCCTTTTTTTTTTGCAACGGCCAAAAGAGAAAACGGGCCCGCAGCTACGCGAGAGAACAACCGCGTCTCGAACGCTTTGAACGCGACCGCGACCGCCTGACAATTTGTGCAAATAATATTGCAAACTTGATCGAGAGAATGGGGAGTGCGACCCCCGATCGCCGAGGAGAAAATCTGCTCGGAGCTATGGAATCGCGTGCATACTGAAAGCGAGTGGCATTTGCAGCGGCATGTGCCGCTACGACCGGCGTATCGGCTGCAAGTCGCCGGTCGCAGCATCTGCGAGATACACACACACAC
>NW_021853485.1:5158278-5163492 GCF_003651465.1 Formica exsecta
AGTGGTGAAACGATTTCAATGAATCTAAAACAGCTAATAACTCCCGACGCGTAACACAATAATTCCTCTCAGATTTATTCAACACACGACTAAAATAAGCTATTACCTTTTCTGCCCCATCCTGAACCTGAGATAACACCCCACCGATTCCATGATTAGATGCATCAGTATCAAGAATAAATTGACCCCTATCTTTCGGAAAAGATAAAATAGGAGAAGACACTAAACGTTTCTTTAATTCCCTAAAAACTGTCTCGCACTGTTCAGTCCATACAAATTTTGTCAAATTTTCAGTCAAAGAAAACAATGGCTTCGCTATCAACGAAAATCTCTTGACGAATTTCCTATAATACGAACAGAAATCTAAGAAGCTACGAACCTGCTTCTTAGTACGAGGAACTGGCCAATTCTTAACAGTGGAAATTTTTTCAGGGTCTGTTGTAACACCCTGCTGAGAGACTACATGCCCCAAATATTTAATCTCCCGCTTAAAGAACGAACATTTCTTTGGGTTCAACTTTAAATTAGCCGAACGTAATCGCAAGAAGACTTGTTTTAAACGATCAAGCATATCTTCGAAACTTTTACCAAAAATAATAACATCATTCAAATATACCAAGCAAATATTAAATAGCAATTCCTGTAAGACTTTCTCCATCAATCGCTCAAAAGTGGCGGGAGCATTACAAAGTCCAAAAGGCATAACAGTGAATTGCCACAAACCATTCCCAATTGAAAATGCTGTCTTTTCCTTGTCCTCTTGACGAATTTTAACTTGCCAATACCCGCTCTTTAAGTCCAAAGAAGAGAACCAAGAACTCCCATCTAATCGATCAAGAATGTCATCAATCCAAGGTATTGGGTAAGAATCTTTCACCGTGACAGCATTCAATTTTCTAAAATCAACACAGAATCTAATTGATCCATCTTTCTTCTTTATTATAACAGCAGGTGAGACCGACAGACTTTGTGATTCTTCTATAACTCCCTGATGTTTCATTTCCTCAATGATTTCATCAACCTCTCCCCGCATTTTCAAAGGTATCCGCCGAGGAGCCTGTTTAATAGGATTCGAATCTTCCACATTAATGACATGTTTTACAACGTTACAATTTCCAGCCACTATCTCTTCCGAAAACACATCTTGAAAATCTACTAGAAAATGAGCAAAAAGATCTTTCTGATTCTGCGTGAATCCTTCCATTTCTCTTTCATGAAGCTCAAGAAGAAATTGAGGAACCTCCTTTCTATAATTTTCTATGCGCGAACACACATTCCCTCCTTCATTTCCTAAAACAGAATTTCCAAAAACCGCCCCAAAAACATTTTCCAAATTTACTTTCGAAAGGAAATCAGCTCCCAATAAGCAATCTTCTGCCATTTCAGCTACAACAGTGCTGGGATTTACTTGCACATTTCGGCCCGATTCCGTGGCTCACGCCTATTGCCCCCCACTCATCGCTCGTGCGTTAGCGACGAGTCGTCAGATACGCGTAACTAAGGAGCGCGACGCTTTATCTCAGGAGCGTACATATATAAGAATGTCCAAATATAATAATAAGACAATACTTTTTTATAATTAAAAGTTTTTCTTCAATATTTTATATCAATGAAATATAAAATATTGAAGAAAAACTTTTTACACTACCTCATTCTATATATTTATATTATAATGGTGTGCCCCATTATATTGTACTGTACTGGATTGTTCGTACAATGCTTTACGCGCGATGGAAAACAAATGCACGTATAACGTAAAATATAGTAATTTTTGCAAATGATTAAAATGTAAGAGAAGAAGCTATACACAATTTTCTCGCCCATTGCGTGAGATATTCTTTGAGAATTAATAACGCGTTTACGTTACATTACTCAAACGTAAAATCTCAATAAAGAAATAATTAATTTCACAAGTAATAAACAAGTTATAAAGTCTGTTCTTACAATTGCTCTGCCGTCGCCCGATGCCTTCTTGAGTCTCCACCTTCGTCCTCTGCTACTCCATCATGACACTCATAAGACATTCACTCGCGAAAAGGTAATTAATGATGATCGCGCACGCACTAATCACCAGAATAACAAAATCGATCGTATTCGTACTTCGAGAAATAATACGACGATACATGGAGCGTTTTGTACTGCTATCTTCCTACTTTCTTGCCGTGCATATGATAACAAAAAAACGATCACGCGTATATAAACAATATATATGCCCATATAAAGTATAGGTGGAACACTATATGATAAAAGAGAAAAAGGGAGAAGTTGTTCTGCTGCTACCAAAAATTTGACGTACTATAAAATAAATTTATGCGGGATAATACAATATTTTATTCCGAGTATTTTTCCCAAATTAAATATTAAACAATTAATATATCACGGCTTTTTGTTACTTGAATTATTGAATACTGCGATTTGTGTATTATTACGTTTTTTTAATACAAAAATAAATGACAAATTACATCTAAATCTACAAAAATTAAAGCGTGTGGAAAGAATATCTAAGTCGGAAACTATTTAAATAACCAAAAGTAACGTTCATATATAAAAAGCAAAATAAAACAAAAATTTAAGTTGTCATTTTGATTCTCTTACTTGAAATGTATACATTGCGCGAAATATTTGCTTTGATAAATAGGCGTCGTCTTGATATATTTACGAGTCATCAATCGTGGGATTAATTAAACACACCGACAAGTAATCTCTTGTTATTCATAGAGAATAATCGCGTTTAGCATCTTTTATCGTGTTCGTTATTTCTGCAAAGCTGCTTAGTATTAGATAAAATATTAATTTTTTACTGCGAGAGAGTCAAATCTGCAGTTTCAAATTTCACCAAGATTGCAATGTAGGGTGCAATTTAAAATCGCAGATCCCATCCGGTCCCAGACTCGGCATCGTCCTCTCCGAAAGCGGAAACCCCGAAGATGTGGGTCAGTCTACCGGCTCGCGAATGGTATAATGGAAGAAATTAACTCCGATAATCGTCGTTTTTCTGGAGAACGCTCTTCACCCACAGTCGTCATTTATCGGTTATTGCTGGTCGTCGCCGCTGCTGTTGACGTTGCTACTGTTGCTGCTGGGTGATTTTTACTTTCTATCGAATTTTCGAAACCATCAATTACATGTCGCTAACGGGGCTACATCGCGTGTTTCGGAGATGCCGCGGCGCGTGCATCTCGTGAAAAATGCAACGGGATGCACTGACCGAGCATGCCGCGAATCTCGATCGCCTCTAGCGAGGGCTTGGCAGCATTCAGCGCAACATGTATCTTATGTGTGCCATCGTCGGAATTCGAATTATATCTGTAACATACAAACCGCCTAGCACTCGTGTTTTTTAGAACTTTTTTCGTGCAGTAAATTTATATAAATGTCTGTAAAATTAATAATAATTGAACTATAGAATAAATAATAAAAATTAATTAAGAAATAAAATACATAGTGCAATATACAATTAAAGATATAAAATATATCACAGAAAACATCCATTTTTAATTCTAATAGAATAAAAACTTTGATAAACTTGGAATCAACTAAGAAAAATGCCAAGACTAATTGACACAATTTAATATCCAATGTTACAGATTTATAATAACTGAGCTCTAAATTAAGATTTTAAAACAATCCACTTCAAACGACCAATATACATAACATTTTGTTCTACTTGTATTTCATAAATTTAATTCACGATTTCGTATGTTTCGAAGAATATACATGTATGTATAAATCAAGAGAGAAAAATAGAGATGCGTTTAAGGAGAGTTAAATAATCTCGATACACAATTGCCTGTTTACAACATTCTGATGCAACGGAACCGAAATGAGTGCAAACTATATTTTAATATGTGTCATCGCACGTTTTCTCATCGAGATGAAAACGCATATTTCGGCCCGTGACTGCGTTTGCATTTAGTCGTCATACACGATTAACGTATTTATCGCTTTCGTTTCGGCCCGCCAGACGTGTTTCGCCGTCCGGGAGCTGTGAACTGTGTCCGCATCTGTGAAATTCATGCATGGTCGCAGAAGATAACCGCCGGTGACAGTGATGAATGAACGGTAGAAGATTTTGTTGAGATTGCGCCGCGTGCGCGATTTGCGGCGTTCGCCGCATCCCGACGATCGTTTTTTGACAAATTCGTCCGAAAACTGCGGCCCCATCAGTTTTTTTATTTCACTCAAGATGAACGTAACGAGGAGAACGCGAGTAGAAAGAATATAATGACCGATCTGTCTTCGTAATCCGCTTTTTGCGTCAATATTCCCGTCGGTTACATTGAACGCGGATTAAATAAACCAAACACATGAAACTCTCTTGGCGGCGATGTATTTTTTGCTCGACATTGTGGAAGTAATAAAGTTGCAGAAGTAATAAAGTAACAACGATATATTGTTTTTTAACTCGTTACACGCGAGATATTTTTGACTGTCTCTTTTTTCACGAATTTTTTGTTCAATTTGAAATCAATTTTTTCTCAACACTAGTATTCTCAACACAATCGTTATTATTTAATCCAAAATATTAAAAAAAAAATAATTAATATAAAAAGAAATAGAGAGAGAGAGATTATACATAAACAGAATATTGCAATATAAACGTAAGCAAGAGTCCATTAAATATCTCTCTCCCTTTCTTCAAGCCTTCCGAAATAAACTACGCGCACGACGTGATAATTACAAGAGAGACTTAACGATAAATTATCTCGTCGTTTCGCGTTCAGCGGGACTTATTATGTCGACGCGGCTCTGCGCTCCGAGAGGAAAATATATCAGGCTATCTCACAAAAAAGACTCAAAATGCAAGGCTCAACAAATTGCGCACGCGTACGCAATGTGCTACACGAACGCGGTCATTCCGTCTCGGCTGTATGTACATTGTGCTTAAGTCACGCACGTGGATGTGTGTGAATAAGCGAGCGCGGTGATGCAGTGATTGATGTTGCCGCGCATCAACCTTTCTTCTCGCGTCCACCTGTGCGCTTTCCTCTTCTCTCGTTTTCTCTCTCTCTCTCTCTCTTTCTCTCTTTTCTTTTCGCTCTTATTGTCTCTTTCTCGCGCTGCCACACACGAGTAGGAACTACCGCCGGGAATGCAGCCGACTGCGCGCCAACGGCAGCTGCTGTTTTGGTAGCGATTTTTACAATGCGATTGCGAGAATAACTCGCACGATAATTGCCGATGCGCTTCTTTCTTTCATCTCGCACATTGCCG
>NW_021853485.1:5163809-5176222 GCF_003651465.1 Formica exsecta
GCTCAGTCCCGCATTTGTCTCTTCCGGATTTACGTTTTATATCGACGACGTGTCCTGCGCGCCCTGGATACCGCAGGATGCTCGTGTTTTTGTATGTATTCCAGAAAATTATGACGAGTAAAACGAAGGTTTGAGAGAGGCAATTTTGACGATTGCAATTCTACGAAGAAAGTGTTCAAATTCTTCTGCGTATATACAGCAATTTTAACATACATATAATATAAAACATTATATAATATAACAAAATATACATTTAAATAATTTGGGACGAGAATTGTTTAGGTATCTTTTTATTGATACGTAACGCCTGTTGATTTTTTTTATGGTTTTTTAACTACCTCTTCTGTCAGGATCGTATATCTCTCCGACATGATGGAGACAAACGCCTTGACGGATTTAGAAAATAATCGTATGCAAATACATTCTGTTTCAAATTAAAGATGAGGCTATAATCTATACTTCCTGCCACTACTTGCCCCACATGAATGCTTCTTCGTATCAAATAATCCGATTCGGATTCTTAAACGAATGTTTTGTATGCCGTCTAAATAATGTTAAGCGACATATTCAATTACTTTTGTAAGACAATTTTGATCCAATTGAATGATAAATCGTTATAAGCAGCATCTTTTGTATTAATGTATACAAAATCTTCGAATTATTAGAATGTAGACTCGGAATGCAGAACATTAAATCTAAAAACGGTTAACTCGAATTTGCAACATGCGACATGCTCATAATTGTGCAACCTTCTCATGTCTTTAATTTTCTTTTCGCTCGCGAAAACTTCCGGTGAACTGAATAAGTCCCGATCGCTCCAACTATAATTAGCAATTTTTACTCCGTCACGTAATTAACGAATCACCGTTTGATTTGCGAGCTTCACTTATCCCGACGAAATAAGGAGAGCCTCCGACACTCACGTCGGTAACGAGCACTTTAAACTGTATCTTGCGTGCAGTTCGCACTTCTTATTATTCCTTACGAAATCGCTCGCAAGAAGTCCGCAAACACATTGACACTACGTATTAATCATGATGAGAGAAGCACATTATATCTTATACTCGATTTTCGAAAATTTACTGGCTCTTTTTCTTATTACGTCTTTTATTAATCTACATAGTTGCCATGCACGTAATGCGAACTAATTTCTTTTCTTACGCAATACACAGTTATACATTGTGTTAGTCTTACGAAAAGATTGATAGAAAGAGGAGAAAACGAAAGGAGGGAGAAAAAAAAAGATAATTCTCTCTCGGGATTAAATTCTCATGTAAAAGCTGATAATACTCTGTATAAAAGATTGCATTTCACAAAATGAATATAGTTTTGTTGAATAGATTTAATAGATTTTTCGGCGGGACAGAGAGAAACAGAATATAAAAACTATTCTACAGAAATATTTCTAAATAGCATGCATTAAAATTTAACTAATCGTAAAAAAAAAAATATAAATTAACACTTGACTTTAAAAATTATGTTGTTGCGCACAACGGCATCGTTTGATTAAGAATAATGACGACATCAGACTAATTTGTGCACAATGATTCTGACACTCGGAGCTTCGCAAATTAAGTTATGTAATTTGGCCTGTGCTTTCATCTGCGAGAAAATGAGTCAATCAATTCTACAATATCTTCTGTCGCATTTATTCTGTTTCTTATTTCTCCCCTCTCCCTTCCCTTACTATATATAAGCTGTAAATATATTATCTTCTTTTATTAAACGTAACACACATCTTTTCGTTAATTTATGTTTGTATATTGTATTTTTATATATGTTTAGTTAAAATTAACTGATAAAATGAACGAGCAATTTAAAAAATGAATAAAATAAATCATTTTTTTTTTCATAAATATGTAAAGATACAAATTGTTTTACTTATTGTACGTATACGCGTGTATTATATTGATTACGGTTTACTAAATTATATTACCGATTCGCATGCAGACAGTCATAAAGCAAAACTCGCTTTTATGATCACGCCAATATATATCTGTCTTAACATTTTATTAACTCGCTAATTGACCAGATTTTTAATCGTCGCGTCGCACTTAGGAGAAGTGGCATGGCGTATATTTTTACGGCTGCAATTACGCACAAGTGAAGAAATTAATAAATCGTAATAATAAAAGTTAGTCATATGCCGTGACAAGTGCCGCATGATTGGATTAATCATTACACCGTGTAATTCTTATGGTCATTTTACATTTTATTTAAAATACATATATATCCCCTTGCTATGTGCATATTAATACATATTAAGATGCAGGCTATAGCTTTTCTCTTGTACATCCACAAAAAGAATAATGACAATAAGCACATTATTATACATTATTTAATTATGCAATTAGTGATGTACCCGTTGTGATATATAATTACTCGTATCATGCACAAAACTGCAGCAATCCATTTCGAATTAAAAAAGTGTTCTTTTTACAATGTCTTGTCGACAATAAATGCTTTATAATTTATATATTTTATATTTTTTGAAGAAAGAGAGTAAGAGAGATAGAAGGAGGGGGCTCGAAAGGCTAAAGTTATGTTTAATACGTAAAATCCATACTTTAAATTATTAGGTTGCATGTCATATGATTAAATGTATTGGTTTTTCAAAATTCATTGTAAAGATTAATTGAGCATAAAATTTAACCGCTACTTTGAATAAATTGTAAGGTCTCGCGCAGGATGGTTCGGCTTAGGGATAGGGCCCATAGGCCACCTGAAGGCTACACGTGTTGTCTTAAAATCGGCGGATGTATCGATCCGATTAGAGAAAGCAATCGCATATTCAATATATCCAACATCTGAAATAATGACGTCATGAACTAGTATTTCTCATCTTATGTACCGTAAGTATTATTAATTATATCTGAAATAATCAAATAATTTTTTTTGAGGAAATGTAATGAGAAGAAGAATTAAATACGCCAATTGTATAATTATTGAGTAACTTCATTATTAATAAATTAATCTACAGTACCGAATAAAATGTATCTTAAAATGAATTAATTCAAAGATTAATCAGATCTGTTGAAATAAAAATGATTGATAAACATATAATGGATATTGAGTGACTATATTAATTAAAATGAAAAATGTAAAAATACACGGCGCAAATTGGAAAACTTTAGCAAGAAAAGGTTTTGAAAAACAGGTAGGTCGGATTTAAATTTTACGCTTAAATTTATTCAAACAAGTTAGTATCATGGAATGTCGCACTAAATTGGTCCCTGTCTTGTTCCTTATATTACCATTTTAATATCACATCATGTCGTTGATCAGCAACAAAAAAAGAAGTTGTTTCTTAAGTTGCATTACAATTAACTTGATATTCAATCCTGCACGAAACATTTTGCTTCTGTTCTTTCATGCTTTCTCTTCCTTCGTGTAATTTTGTAGTTTCGCGTCGTTCATGCCTTTATCGCAAAAAGCGTAGAAAGTTCAATCAGTCATGAAATATTTATAAGATTTAATTAATTGGCCAATATTTGATTTTATGGATCCTGTATGAGAAAGTCGTTTAAAGATTTACGGCAAATATTTCTCTTACATTGTAATTTATAGTGGTAACTTTTAGTGGTTTTTTGCAATCAAATACACACACGCACATGTATACATACATACATATATGTATAACATGACATCTTCTTATTATCTATTTTAATTGTTATATTCTTTGAAATAAGAAAAACCCTAATTTGCAATATCAATGCGTATCAATAAATTAAAAAGCATTTGTTATTATGTATAACAAATTAATTTAGATGAAATAATGCGTGAACCATTACCCTCATATGTGTACTACCAAGAGATTGTCGCATGAAATCAATGGATTACGCGAAAGTGTAATTGGTCTCATAATTCAATTCAGCCAACAGATTTCTTGGAAATTTTCGCCAGTTTTGCAACAGCTGACACCGAATCGATAACAATTAATCGATGAAATTTCTGAAATTGGCTGTATAGCCAATAAATAGTATTTATTAATTCATCAGCTATTTGCAAAGAACAAAAAGTAATTATTTATATCATTATTAAAATGACCACGAAATTTGCAAACCGACGAATTATTCTAATTACATGGCTTATTCTTTATATATATATACATAATTACTTTTCCCATATCCAAAAAGTAATTATCTAAACAGTATAAGAGCATATTTAACGTCGAAAATTATAAATGTGACAAACAATTGATTAACTTTCTCGATCAAGTTTTAAAGGAAAAAATCTACGCTTGAAAGATCAAAATGTCATATGATTAGATCGCCGCGTATTGTAATAACATGATTATGTGTCTTTTGCGAAGCTATCTGTCTATCGTTGCGATCGGCAGACCGGAAATGATCGATAAACGCAATACCACATTCTCATTTATTTTCATTGCAATGATTTATAAAACGTCGCGGGTGCTTTACGAGCCGGACGATCATTTATATACGTACTTGTATAACGGTACCAGGTTCCGTATCTCGAATCAATTCTCTTCCTTGTGCGGCATGGCGAGCGAAAAGTAGGATTCGCGCGTACTTAACGCTGCGCGTCTGTTTGCTCCCCTTGATTTATCAGTATCGCGATCGATTAATTACGCGCGCCGGCGGCCCGAGATATCAGCCGTTTAAAGGTACTCTCGTGTAGCGAATTACTTCCATAATACGTACGTGCATTACTCTCCGAGTCATGCATCGTCGTGCGACGTTTGCTTAATGCGCCGTGCGGCGAATACATTTATAATGCTTATAAAAGAATTAATCAACTCTCATTTCAAACAGATCAGGCTCCATTGTATCATAAAAAAGAGACCATTTCTCTTTGAAGAAAGTATGTAATTATTACTATACCTATATAGCACATTTGCTTTTTAGGCGTTTAAAAAAAAAAACATGCCGTTTGCATACTTCTTTTAATCATAAAAATTATAATACTGTGAATCAGACAAAATTACTTTTAGATCTTGAAGAAACGTATGAGATAGAGAGCTATCATGTAGGCGAACAAATAATAGACAAATAATATTTTTAGAAATATTTCTTTCTTTCTATGTGACATCAATTCAATGAGAATAGAATTCTGATTTTTCGTCTGTTCGTGGGCGAGATATCGTGATATTCGCGGGCACTCGTTTCCGTGCGCAAAAACCACCGTTGCGAAGAAAGTAAAGTAAAGCCAAGGGAACAAAGTGGGGCCCCCGGGTAATTTTTTTTTTTTTTTTTTTTTTTTGAGAGGTAGCGAACCGGCAAATTGCCGGGCAACCGGCCGTGGAAACGGACGAATCGGCTTTCGGCGCGTGCCAGGCCCAGAGCAGCTACGGCGGCGATGCAGTATTCGATTGTGCGGTATCGCGTCGGCAGAGAGGAATCGATATCTTTCACAGCCAGCGGTCGATGCAGCCATAGAAGGCAGAAAGTGCAGCACGGAAGGAAGAGAGAGACAGAGAGAGAGAGAGAATAAGAAAATGAGAGGGGCATCGTACGAGGAGGGGGGAAGGGGTTCTTGTTGATTGAGTTACGGGCAGGCTGTGTATATTAATTACACGCTCGAGGCACATCGCGTCAGGTTGGTAATGATGTCGTCGACACCGGATTAGTTACACGCCCCTTTTATGTGCCTGACCCATTCATCGGCGGCGGTGTAATCATCGATATTGACATGCTGTGTATATACGTAGATGCGACGTCTTAGGTCTCCGGATATTTTATCGAAAGATACTTCTCGTGTAAAAAGAATGGATTCATTTTTACAAAATAATATAGAAATAAATTTTTTTTCGTTTGTATATGCAACGACGTAGAAAAATTGTCTTATAAAGAGTATATAAAAATTTTACAATTGTTTGTAAAATTTAAAGATATGTATAGTATAATAATCTCTCTCTCTCTTACTTGCTTACGATCTCTTTCTTTTGATGACATTTATATGTAAATTTGTAGATAACATATAATTAATGTGTTCGAATAAACATATGTATAAAGAAACAAAAATCGCGCTTCGAATTTTTCGACACAAACACATATTTAAAAAATTATAACATACGCATAAAACATGCTCAATTTATATACGATATGTTCACTGTGCGTGTTGACGCACATTTCGTCATTGCGAATAATCGTCACTCAAATCTCTCTGTGTGCAAATTCGATCATCAGGGATATCGTGTTCATCGTCGATGAGCCGATGAGAATCGAAAGTACTTTCTATTAAGGCTCGAAAATTGGGTGATTAATTGAGTAAAAGGGCAAAAAGAAAGAGGATAGGAGGCGAGCGAGATTCGATCGCGTCGAGCTCGAAGAGCGAATTTAAACAGCAGTTGCGCGATTAATGTTCCGAAAACTTCTGCGCGAATAAAGATCGAAAGATGTTAGACTTCAGGCACCGGATATCGACCGCGAAGAGTGCTGAGCGGAAAAAAAGATGAAGAGAGGGAAGATGAAGTCAAGGCTCTTTCATACCATCCGGTTTGCGACGAGATTTTCGATCCACATGTTTGTCCACAGATGATGTCTGCACACCGGGTGTGCAAAAAATCATCTTTAGAGAACAATTCGAGAGATCAGCGCATTCATGAACATCAGACAGTCATAAATTAAAAGGGTCATCATATTAAAGTGACATTAATATATGACTTATATAATATTAATCTTTATCTCATAATTTCTTTTGTTACTTTATATGCTGAAAAGATCACGTTTTTTTCAGAAGATCTTTTCCAAGATCTTTCTTATTCCTTTTTATGATAATTTTTTCATGTCAGTCCTTCAAAAAAGTTATTTTTTATACTAATAATTAATATTATTTCAAGCAAGACATGGCATTAATTAATCCATATTTTGTGGAAAAAAAATCATTTTATCTTTAATTATATCACACATTAGCTATGCACATAAAGGACCTGCGGAACACGATTTGGCGAGCTGTTGATGCTAATTGTATGGTCAGCCAATTATGGGGATAGATTGAATACGATTAGATATATTAGTCCACAATTAAACACGTAAGACTTGTAACATCGGTTAAGCATGTGTGCCGATTTCGTAGTCACGCTGCTTCTTTTTCCATATCCCTCTCTTAAATTATTCCTAATACCAGCCTGTCCTTTTCCATCAGATAACCGACGTTGCTTTCGCCTCTTTTCTGTATGCTTTTTTTAATTAGCCAATTTACAATCTCGAACGTCGTTCACGGATGTCGCCACGCCGTTCTTCTTACGATGATGAATGGATCTCGTAAATAGCGGATCTTTTCATCTGCTTGATTTTGAAATTTATAGATACATCTGTGCATTAATAATATGCCGACCGAATGTGTGCATATCTATGTATCGACAAATCTCGAAAATAATTTGAATTAAATTAAGACAAGAATTTTAATTCTTGCCGATTATAAAAAAGAAATATTTTTCTTATGATTACGCGTGATCGATACTACTTCAGTTTTTTATCTATAGATTTTTATATCATAGTATACAAATAACTGTTCAGCAACGATTAAAGCTGTTCGACTGATTAATATGATACCCGCCGCCAAAAAATTATATGTTGATTCTTTTTTGATTAACTCTCTTAACGCTCGCACGCATATGAGCGTGTTAACAAAAAGACAGAAAGAGAGAGAAGTGTTCTTCTCTTTTTCGTATTTTATGGACAACAATTTTCCTGTTCGCGCGTATCAACAATTAAATATCGCTGGTCCGCTTGTTCTCTTTATCCGATAATGAATCGTGATGATGACAGATCAAGAACTTTCATTGTCACGAATTTTAATGATGATAATAGACTCGCTATCGATATATCGGTTTGATTTTGCACAGAAATTATATATGTAAATAGTGTATATACATATATGTAATATTTAATAATATTATTGATAGCACACTACTTTTTAATTGCAAATGTACAAATGTTAATATATATATATAAATCTTAGTTTTATGCAATTTCTTTTCAATTGAAAAATAAGCGAGTGTCTCACGATATTGCGATAAATCATTTTCTTTAATTTGCTTGATCCTTTTTACTTGAAAATTTTTTTTGGAACCTTCTAAACAAACTTGAAGCGTACTGAACAAATAAACAAAAGACTCGAGAGACGTTCTGTGTAACAAAAGCTGGTAATATATCGGCGGCGATGGCAGAATCTCCCTTTGTACACCTTCGTTTCACGATACGCACCTGTCCCGTCATGAAGCCAATCACGGTGCCCTAACGAACGCGGTCGGAGAAAGCCCTTTTGTGTATCTGCACAGGTTCGTCCTTTCCCAGCCACCGCCGGCCGGTCGATCGCCCTTTTTTTAATTGCACCTCGCCGGCTCGCGCCGGTAAATTGCGCGCAGATTCGTACAGATCGAAACTTAAGCGGCTATTGCGCGCCTTCTAATTAGTACGATTGCACCGTTTATTGCCCTCTCGGCACGCTGTAATTGATATTTGGTCGAAATACACTGTGGTGGTACTTGGATGTCACGATTGGTTCTGTTAAATTGCATCGCATTGAAATATCCTATGTAGGTTAATCAATTTGAGATTTATACAAATAGAAATTACAAACATGGACGGAAAATATATACATGCAAAAAATTTTAAGAGAATATTAAATTATAAAATATATAATAATAATTTATATCAATCGAACTTTTCCATTAAATTAATCAATATTTGTGACATTGGAAAACATTTGGAGGAATTTATCGTCTTTTTCCATCTATGTGTGTATAACAATTTATTGCTTATATGTGTGAAATATTAAAAGTTTTATAAATACTGCTGATTATAATCACAAGAAATTTCGGTGTTCTGATGCAATTGATTGATTGATTGATTCTGCTGATAGTACTTGTCTAATATCTCTCGGTGCAATAATCGTTTTTGCTATAAAATTCGGAAATGGAACCTCGATGATCAATTTTTATACATCGATTTTACGTTCGAATAATCAGTTTTATGAACCCATTTATGAAGTATGAAGAATTTAAGTGGCCGTAGTAAGTTCGGTCGTAATCGAAACGACCATTTTTTGTGCGACACGCTGAATCAGCGAAACAAAGGCAGTCAATTTGCGGTGCAATTGATGGTGTTTTTATGGATGCGATAATAAATCCGATAATAACTTACTAATTGTTTCTATGGATGCTCCATAATTTGTTAATTAACTATTATACCACACAATTATTATTTAATCAAAAATTATTTCCCTCTCTTACTATTAATTTTTGTATAAATCGCAAGTTATATAAGTGACATAAATGTATATTAATTAAATTTGCTATTTGACTATTATGCCACAATTATTATTTAATTAAAAATAGTTTCTCTCTCTTATTATTTTTTTTTTTTATAAATTGCAAGTTATATAATAGTGCAAGTTATATATATATATAATAATATATAAAAAAGTAACATAGATGTATATTAATTAAAATACAGAGGAAGACAATTTAAAAAAATCACATAAAAATAAATAATAATTTTTAGTAAAATTGAATTGTACGGATATGTATGTGTGTGTGTATAGCTTGATTGGACCCGTATGCGTTGCGAAGATATAAGCGTCTTGAAGTTTTGTCGTGTTCTACCGAGTGGTCACCTGCCGCACAGGTGCCCCCTACTTCTTCGCTATCTCGTAACTCAACCTGGTATCCCGCTATGAAAGTGGCGATCTCTCGGATGGACCTTCAGGGTGATCCCAACCGGCAGTCATTTCCAGGTGTAAGAGAAGGTTTCAACACAATCGGTTTCGTTTTGTTTCGGTCTCGTTTAAAAGCGTTATCAAAATCGAGATATATCACTGCGCTGACGTTGGAATTTCAATCAAAGCACCGCGATCATATCCATTCGGGGGAATGTCTTTTTTTATCTATAAATTTCTTCGCCCCCGGAGAAATCAAGGAATACATAATTAAGATCATTTTTAGAAAAGAACCAAGAAATAATCGGGCAAACACTTGATTATAATTTGTTTGGAATAGAGCTTTTTTTAAAAAAGTAGTGATCCTCTCTCAGTTTTAAGTGATATAATTTTGCGTAATGCAAACAGAGAAAAAATATTATACTATTATTATAATTAATCGCAGAAATTTAAGTCATTTATTCGAGAGCTGCACCGAAAATATATTTCGGGGTTTTGTTCGGCCTATTAACTTCACACACGACGTTACGTGATATCCTCAACGATACTTGTCTTACTCCCGGCGATGTTATCATCTGGCACATCGGGGCCTCACGGTGCGTTCCTGCGCACGTGTGTAAGCAGGAAGAGAAAAAGAAGCAGAGTGAACAGCCGTTCGCCAGAACGCGCTGCTGGATTAACTGACCAATTTATTCTTTTTTTTTTCTTTTCCTTCTCGGATGGGATTACTAGGTTTCGGGGTTTGTGTAATCCTCTTTTAACATCGTCCTTTCGTTCTCGATGCACGAATGACAAAGAATAATGTTACCCAAAAATAGATCGGAGAATCCATTATTCGATTCTATTATGCAAAGATCACGTCAGATATATTGTGCTCTCTTAAATTATGAGAGTTAGAGAGTTTTAACCTAACTATAGAAATAATTATGAAAAATTGAAAGGTTCTCTGACTAAGCTGTTAGAGTGTGAAAACAACACACACACAAATAACATATATCTGATATCGATAAGAATTTGCGTTAAAAACTGAAAAAAATTTAAAGTGATATGATGTAGATGTAGAGGGTACGAGAAAAAAAAGAGAGAGAGAGAGAGAGAAGGAGAGAGAGAGAGAGAAATTACATAGTTTGATTTTTATCTAAAAATGGTAGTTATTTCTCACCTGTTTGCAAATAATTGCTTGCAAATTATCTTCCACCAGGAACTAGTTGTTTTCACACTGCTTTCCGTGTTAGTATGCGGAATGAACGCAATTATCGTTATTATTTGCATTATCATGCTACATATGAACTCACGACAAAACTTGCTTATGTAATTATTAACATAGTAATTATTTTTGATTACTTGTAATCTGTGATGTCCAATCGGACGTATGACGTTTCTCTTGAAAGATCTTCCGAGGAAAATTATATACGTCAGACATTCAAAATGATTAAAGTAATTCCGCATTTTATCGCGAGAAATTATATAGTTTGATTTTCATCTAAAAATGGTAGTTATTTCTCACCTGTTTGCAAATAATTGCTTGCAAATTATCTTCCACCAGGAACTAGTTGTTTTCACACTGCTTTCCGTGTTAGTATGCGGAATGAACGCAATTATCGTTATTATTTGCATTATCATGCTACATATGAACTCACGACAAAACTTGCTTATGTAATTATTAACATAGTAATTATTTTTGATTACTTGTAATCTGTGATGTCCAATCGGACGTATGACGTTTCTCTTGAAAGATCTTCCGAGGAAAATTATATACGTCAGACATTCAAAATGATTAAAGTAATTCCGCATTTTATCGCTTACGATATAATTATCCTGGTATACTCCGTGAAATTGTATTTTATTAATAATTATCAATATTTATTTAACAGAAATCGTAATGTTCATAAGAGAATGATTTGCAAAGCGAAAAGAATGTAGAGAGCGGCCAAAATATCGGAATAAAAGATGTTACGCCGCGAGCGACAATCCGACCGAATATTAATTATCGTAATCAGTACCGGTTTATAAAGATTAATGTCAAATTAAGAATGAGGTCGGTCAGCAATGATGACGGCGGTAACGTGCCGATATTGAAATTACAATAAAGTATTATGCTTCAGCTATCGGAAAGAAAGAGAGAAAGAGAAAGAGAAATGCTGTTTAAAATTAGTGCGTTTCTATAGAGTATATCGCTTCTCAATTATCTAGTACATTATAATGTACACTATAATATACACATAATTACGGAAACTGTTGACAGAAAGAAAGAGAAAGAGGGGGAGAAATAACACAAAATATATATTTTGAAACGGAAATTTTAAGAAATTCCTATTCATAATTAATACGAAACAAGCAATCGACGAATCGTATTTTTAAAAAGATACTAACTAATCGGTATGAAAATGACACAAGTTGCATCCTGTTACAACGGGCTCTTAATTTTAATGCCTGGATACAATTCGAGTTATAAAATTATATGGCGCCAGTATATATTCGGATCTCATCTCTTAGCGCATGCGAAAAAAGAAACCAGCGCGCTTAATTTTACGATGCGTTTTGTACTGGCGGTACTGATGGACTGGCAATAATCGAATGGAGAAATATACGAAGAATATGTATTATTTTAATAGTATCGACTTATCAGAATATATACCTTCAAAGGTAATCCCGATAAGATTAAGCTATTTACAATCATTAACATGAATAAGTATCAAATAAAATATGATGGTAGTTGTATACTTTGCGCTAATGATGTTCATTAAATGCTTTGATTCTACTTTAACTAACTGATATATATATATATA
>NW_021853485.1:5177129-5187393 GCF_003651465.1 Formica exsecta
ATATATCAGTTAGTTAAAGTATAATCAAAACATTTAATGTGTGTAAGTTGTGTTATAAAACTTCTTATATCAATTATCCCAGCTAGCAAGCGCATATGATTTTGACATCAAATGACGTCATTTGAACATAAAATAACGTTATTTTGACATTAAATGACGTGCATTTGCTACATGGGATACAATCGTCCGATATTTTTTATTCGTATCAAACGGATATATCATTGAAGAAGTTCGCAAATATATAACAATATCTTTAAAATATAATACAGTCAAAGAGAGATACACATAATTAAATTTATTAACTTTTCTCTCTTTATCAAGACATATAATAAATTTAAAAAGAATAATAATTTTATTTCTCCATCATGTTTTAATCTCAAGTAATTAATATTGATTATTACTTTATATATGTCAAATATAAAATCTGATAATATAAATATAATAATATAAATCTGAAATATAAAATCATCTTTTCCAATCAGATTTCTCTCACTTTAAAGAAAGTTTGCAAATATTTTTAATTTTTTCGAAAAAATCGTGTATACATATATTTCTTTCTTTATTATACCTTAGCAAAGTGATGCATACGTATATATTTCGAAATACGAAGGTGCGAATATTGTGAACGTTTGTGTCTCATATCGAATAATAAATTGTAGATATTTATATACATTTATTATGCAAATGTAACTCGGTGCTCGGTTCGATCGAAACACGGTCAGATCTCGTACATAAGTTACTCATGCAAATGTAGTACGCAATCGTGGATGTAATATTTTTCTCTTTCATCCATTGGAAGAACCTGCAGGTACAATATATAACAAAATCCAATAATGAGAAAAAAAAAGATAATCAAAAACTCCAGAATGAGCAAAGTTCAAAATTTATAATGAGTGCTTTGATGTGACGCATTTAATTTTAGCCGCAAGCAAGCAAAGAATAATTAACATGTCTCGCAAAACTCTTTTATAAAATTATAGCAAAGAAAAGTACGAATACAAAGTGCGCAGATTAAAGTTACAGATAAACGTGGAAGGAAGAACATTTCGTTACGGAGAGGCGTTTGTCTTGTGAAAAAGTATTTACATAATTGATAATTAAGTGGCGAAGCCTGCACATTGACCTTTAGCATTTGCAACACCTTGTTCACGCATCTCGTGAAAACAGAGGATGCCCAATATCGTTAAATTACCGTACAACGTTTCTTGCGAACACGCGTCACCTTGTAGCCGCATGTAGTAGCATTTATAAATGTTCGACCTGGTTGCAAGTTTAATTTATACGATACACATAAAGAAAGTTGAAAGACAGAATCTTTAAGGCCGGTAAATTATAGGACGCGATATTTTGTTGCACACATCTGCATTAATAATCTTGTATTGCTCATCTGGATTTGTTGAATTGTCTTGATTAGTTCAGATCTAGATAATATATATATGCTAGATAATTAAAGCTGTAAATATGTACCAACTAAGAAGATAAGAAATAAAAACGTTGGTTCGTAAATTAAAGATCTTTGTGCGATAAAGTCGCGAGAGATGATAAACTTACGCACCAAAAGTCCTTATCGATGTTGCATCGGTATGTCGAATAATGAAATACAATTAAGGCTGAAAATTCTCGTAATCGATGATCTATAAGAAATTCTACATGATTACCTTTTACAGTAAGATGCGTCGGTCATATTAATTACGTACGAATTATAAATCAGGATAACATGTACAAATGTACATATGTCGTAAAAAGGATAAAATAATAAATTATACAAAAGAGAAAGAGTCATCACACAAAAAAAGAGGAAACGAAAAAATTAGCAGACTATATAATCACATTTATATTTTGATCAAATTTTGTTTTTGTTAAATAAACCAAAGCTTCATCTATAAATCTACAATTAATATATATGACGTAGTCGCAACTTAATACACTAAAATTTTCCATAACCGTTTGAAACTATTTATGAGAGATAAATAAATGATATATACGAGAGTCATTTCAGAAGTAATGCACAATGTGGTAACGCCGCAGACTGGATGGTGCAATCCCAACGAAATTTTTGGACAGTTGTAGTGGAGGATTTGAGGAAGCGAGATACATGGTTTAAAAAATTTCCATAATGTATGTCGTGAATTGACGAGTGTTAGAAATGGCCTCTACAGATACCTCAGGTACTGTGACGCGTGAAGATCAACGATCATCAATTCACAATGACATGCACTATGGAAGTTTTTTAAGCCACGTATCGCTTTCTCATGTCCTCCACTGCAATTGTCCAAAAATTTTGTAGGGTTTGCACCATCCAGTCCGCAGCGTTACCACATTGTGCATTACTTATTAAATGACCCTCGTATATTATAAACGCACTGCTCTTTTTCTTTATATTTTCAGTGTGTTAAATAAAATCTGAGCGACGCTCGTGACTTCGAATTCAAGATTAAGGAGATCAGATGACAATTAAGCTTCCAAGAAGGAGGCCCGCGGAATGGGGGGAGTTAGCAGCTGTTTTTCTTACATGCCTGTAACACGATCGCAATTTAGCCTGGCGTCTCTGAATACCCCGTTACATGCTTAATGATTTTACGCTCTTTAAGATGGGTGCACACCCTTTATCATCTTATACTACTTCCATGAGCAGATACGTTGCAAGGTGTCAGAAAATTGGCTTCGTTCCCTAAAATTTTGGCGATGCTTACGTAATATGATTTTCGTGTACAATTCAAGTGTGCGCGAATCCTGTTCGATATTTTTCGTATTTTCTTAATAAAATATAATAATAAAATATATTTTACTTTTCCCTTAATTTTCAAAACAAAATAAAAATTTTATGATTTTATAAAAAAATGAGAATGTTTTTGAAAATAAATGATGATTAACAATGATTTGAAAAATTTTATAAGTATATCGTAAAAAGATCAATTTAATTATTCATTTTGCAGCATCTTAATTTTTTATCTTATTAACTTATTTTCTACATACTTAATGATTCTTCAAATGCATAATTAAATAAAATTTAAAAATGCATATTTTACATTCTAATCTAATTGATAATAGTCTTGTAATGAATAATTATCTACGAAGCGTATAAACAGGCATATAATCAATGATGGAAATGCGTGTAAAATGCATATGAGATTGTCTCTCGTTTCGGAAATTTCACAAAATCCCAGTCAACGATAGTAGCCGTATGGTAATTTAATTACTTTCCTTAACGACATCAAAATACAGGGTGAAAGATGGCAGCGAGCGTATGCGGCCGGCTTAAATCAAGGGAACTTATCGCACATGGCGTTTAGCGCCAGCATTTAACTTAAATTAAGCACGGTTTACTCGTGCTTCGGGAATAAATCGGCAAAATCATATGCCTCGGCGCAGTCAATTACGGCCTTCTCGTCTTTGTCGGAGCTCTTCACGATCCTATAATCGTGCGTTTCAACCGCGAACTCAACATAAATTTTGCCCACTGTTTTGTTACCTCGCGCCTACCCGTATTCAGGCGATTCCGACCATAAAAGATACTGGGCTCAAGAAAATCATTCTGGAAGCTGTATCTGGATTTTACTATAAAATGATCTTCACTATAGCTTATATCAGATTTTTTCTCGATTTTAAAACGATCTGGTTTGATCGCTGTTATCATTTCAGTTATATATTTATAATTTTCTAAATATCTTTTATATATTACATAAATTTTGAAATTATTATATAAAAACTCATTCTTGGTCAACTCATTATATTTTATTATTATTTACGTTAACCAAAGAATATTAGATTGGTTGATAATTATGTTTAGCAGCATTAGTGGCAAAATATCATATTTAAGAAAAGAGTTAAAGGTTGTCTTCTAACACAGCAGTTTTTAAGGATTGATTCATTATCATAAATAATAATAATAATAATAATAATAATAATAATAATAATAATAATTATTATTATAATAATAATAATAATAATAATAATAATAATAATAATAATAATAATAATAATAATAATAATAATAATAATAATAATAATAATAATAATAATAATAATAATAATAATAATAATAATAATAATAATAATAATAATAATAATAATAATAATAATAATAATAATAATAATAATAATAATAATAATAATAATAATAATAATAATAATAATAATAATAATAATAATAATAATAATAATAATAATAATAATAATAATAATAATAATAATAATAATAATAATAATAATAATAATAATAATAATAATAATAATTATTATTATTATTATTATTATTATTATTATTATTATTATTATTATTATTATTATTATTATTATTATTATTATTATTATTATTATTATTATTATTATTATTATTATTATTATTATTATTATTATTATTATTATTATTATTATTATTATTATTATTATTATTATTATTATTATTATTATTATTATTATTATTATTATTATTATTATTATTATTATTATTATTATTATTATTATTATTATTATTATTATTATTATTATTATTATTATTATCAGAACATAATTTTATTTAACTTGGAATAAAAATAACAGCAAAATTACAATATAATAAAATATAGATACTACGAGGAGTTCCGACAACATTTTTTTACACTCATAAATTTAAAGACCGCGTACAATTTTGATACTTCAAGGAGCATTTAAATCACGGAAATATTATCCGCGATGATATTTGATTTTTAAGGAAGGTTGCGGATCAACGGGCATCTGGTCCGTTGTCGTATCTTGCAGTCGTTTCAGCTTTTATGGTCCGCCACAGAGATTTAAGGGGCGTGTTCGCCTTGCGCGCAACCATGAGGAAGAACTCCGAGGAACAGCTGATCCGATCCGGAAGGGAAGGAGGGAGGGGGTTAATGGCCCTTGTTCTCGCATTCCTCCATTAATAAAAGCGCCGGTCCTTTTTATCCTTCTCGACCGCCGAATAGCTTTGCGTTTTATAATCGCGACGCCTATTTAAAATCGTATTCGTAATTCTTTTTTATTATTTCTTATGCGAGCGCGACGATTGATCAAATAAAAATGTTTGTGCTAGTAAATGTGACAGTGCAAAAGCAACAACCACTTCTCATCGTTCATTGAAGAAGAACGTGCGTCTCGTCAGGAGACAAGTTTTGCGATTTCATTCATTGGCCAAAAGCGAGGGGAGGGTCTTCTACAAGTTCATTCATACCCCATAGTACTTTAAGACGCCATAAACGGAAGCACGAGCCGGTTTCCGTCTACCCTTTTCATTCAACCCTGAGGCAATAACGGGTTGCTTCTCACCCTTTCAATTACCCCTCTTCGAAAAAAAGAACTAGTCTGTAATTTCACTCGTCGTCGTCATCAAGTATCCCTTTTATTGACTTTCTAATTACATTAGCGTGAAGCGAGCATAATCAAAAAAAGCAGTAGATTAAAGTAGATAGACAAAATTACTTCATCATGTATTATTCTAACATTTATGATGAATTATGTTCGCAAAAATATTCCTAATTCAAGTAACTAGAAATACATTTTTTTATACGATTAGAATACAATATGGAAATATACTTGTCATTATATATATTGTTCTTAGAGATTAAATTTAAGAAAAAAAGAACGCTTTTTTCTAACTAATCTTTTTCCCCCTGACATGAAGACACGTAATAAACCGAGACGTATTACTCTCATCGAATTGTAATATACAAATAGCTATATAAGCTAAGCATTAGTATTTTATTCGATTACAAATAGCAAACACGAAAACGTATAAAAATAAATGACGATGTCACATGAAGAAATCAAATCAATAGTGCTCATGTTGCACTGTAATAGTGATATACGTATTACGCTGTAATACAGATATATTAATTGTTAAGCGTGAGATTTCGATTTCAAATGCAATTGTCCTGCGTAAAACCTGAATAAAATCAATGACAATAAGTTGAGAGTACATACGACACAAACAGTTCATAAACCATATTTTATCTTTATCGACAAGTAGACGAAAATGATAGCGGCAGAAAGAGGAAGCAAGAATGACGATATACATCACATAAAACTTTAATTGAGAACCGACTTATTGACAGAATAAATTACTATACTGTTAAGTTGCGTGATAAATAACTAAGTAAAATTTATTGCAATGATTGGCTCGACATCATCGAGAAATGTACGATTCAAAACTATTACTTAAAGAATTTAAATTTTAATCAAATTTTGAATATATTAATATGCGATATCGTAAAAATTAATATGTAATTTAAAAAAAATACAATTTATATAAGATCATTTAAAAAGAGAATTAAAGAAATATACAGTTTTACTCATTATAAATTTTGATTACATTCTCATTAATTTCAAAGTCAATTTTGCAAACTTTCGATTCAAATACGCGTTGCAAAAATATCTGGCATATACATTTCGCATTACTTGAATTTATGTATTTTAATGACGGATTTTCTCCTTCAAGCCGCTATCCTTTGAGATGTTACTATCTATAACTTCTTTACCAAAAACGTGAAAATTGAGATAGCTTCGGAATCGAGCTTCACGTAGACGCACGTTTTTATATGCGTGCGTACGGTAGATCACAATCTGTTCGTAACGGAAAAGGAAAACCCCTCATTAGAGGCAAACTCAGTCGAGAAGAGTGCCTCATTAACGAACCCTCTACCGAAACCGCATGGATGGAGTGTCTGATCGCGCTTGGAAAAGAAGCTCAATGGTCAGGTGCAACTTCGAAGCGCATATGTGCAGCTGGCAGCCGTTACCCTTCTCTCTCACTCCCTTCTTGCAATTTCCTCTTCGAGAAAGAATTTGAGCTTTTTCGTGTTTTTCATAAATAATAATTTAGTTGGTTGAATATAGTTTTTGAGAAGTTTCTATAGAATTTCTATATCTCTGAGTAAGCCGTGTCCAAATTTGTAATTCGTAAATAATTATAGATAAATTGATATCGATATAAATATTAAACACAATTATAAATATATAGAGTTATTAAATAATTAATAAGTAAGTAATTAATTTAATTAATTATGGCTTAAACCATGTCTAATAAGAGAGCAGTGGTATCGGGGACACGCATTGCGTACTATGTGCGTTTTATATGTTACGGAAAATTAAAAAATCCAGGTTTGGGCGATTTTGCCCCAACATATACACAACGTCAAAATAGCGATATAATTAAATAAATCAATATATTTTTTAATGTAAACTAAATTACTTGTTGGCTTAATTAGATATTTTTACTATCTCGGGAACATGTATCGTCTATGCTGACAAGCTTGTAACATTGATATATTAACATTTCAATATCTATAGTAATACATGAGTTCGAAAAAAATCTCAACGAAATGGAGAGCCTTTCTCATTCGTATAGCAAGTTACGTTTCCCGTGAAACCACGAATCTGAGGCCCAATTTCGCTTCTGGTAATGACGACGGCGCGGTTTTATCCAGAGCGAATTGGCTGGACAGACGTGGCTTTAATCGCCGGTGAAATCACTTAAGTAGACGTCCATAAAACGCGGTTCCGCATTTTCGGCCGGCATAATGGCGTCGAAATGGCAAATGATATCTGGTGTGGTCCTTATATACGTTGCTTATCTCCGTGGGGGCTCCGATCGTTCCGGTCCTTGTCGTGCCTGTCATCGGCGCGGTTGCACACACCGTCATAACACAATACGTGGCACGCTGGCCAATTTCCATAATTTCAACCGTGTGTCTCGCGTACTCTCTCGCTTGGCCGAGAGAAGCCCGGCTCGCACATACGCAATCGCGAAAGCTGGCCCAAGATATAATAATTTCGCTCCTTACATACAATCTCTGTATGTATGCGTACCGTATATACGCGCGGGATGCAATGTCGGCGAGCAAAATAAACGACTGATAAGAAAAATATATCATCAAGAATTATATACACACACACTAATATATTTATTCGTTAATTCTGACCAAATAAATATTTTTTTTTCTGTTTATATTATAGATAGGATCATAATATAAAAAATATAGAAAAAAAATGTATTAGACTAGATTTGTTAATTTTCCACTGGTGGACGCTGAGTCATTTATAATCCATATTAAGAATATTTTATAAAATTTATGCTATAATCGAAAACAATCGAAACAAATATTTCATATATGCATTGTACATAAAATCAATAACTTTTATTTGTTTAATTTTGTTTTCTAATTATTACATACAAGTAGCATTTTTTTAAGAGAGAAAAATATTTAAAAATATGTGAATACATATACATACATATATATGCATACAATATATCTATGTGTGTGTGTGTGTATATATATATATATATATATAATTTTTTTAAATTCATTATAAAATTTTATTCTGCAATGTATGAAGAAAACTTAGCTACGAATTAAAATTGACCCAGCGCTCGCTGTGCATGCGGTTGTTACGCCATCCGGTGTCCGAGGGTTAATGTAAGAAATAGGTAATCATATTTTTATGCGCATATAAAAATATTGTAATACTTATGATTATGTAAAACTTATGATTATGGCGTACAAATCTGAAGAAATGCGAAGTGGTAGAAAATATTATTTTATGCGAAATTACGTACTTTTAAGCACATAAATCTTTCTCTCGATCTCCGCAACCATTTCAATATACAGAAACAAGATGATGTTGTTATCGAGATGTCTCCATTTAATTTTGCGCAGATGTCACGTTAAAAGCGGCGACGCAAACACAATTTACATGGCAAGATCGTTCTCTTGGTCGCTGTCCTTTCACCTTTCGTTAATTTACGATCAAATAAAGCGAACGTCACATATAATGGATGATATTGTAACGGCTGATTATTATGCTACATGTATAAATAGTGTGTAGCAGGTGCTGCGAAGAGATGATAAACAACGATCTCGCGCATACGTAATAATACACGTTAAATGATATTATAATCGCGTTTTTTGCATGCCCATTGTAATAAAATCGATTATTACGTTAATAATATTTTAATCGCTTTGGGATGTATGATAATTGTATCAAATTTACATTATTAAGAAAAAATTTTCATTTAGGCGCAAAAAATTTAAACAAAATTAAGATATTCAGAGCTTTCCATCCATTCTTAAAAAAAGCTAAATCGTTAAATCGATACTCAAGTATTATTGCTTCTTTTCCGCGATGCTGACTGGTTATCTCGACACTGCGCTGTGCATTACTTCATATTAATAAAAAGCTATCATGGCTGAGCCGCGCATTCGACAGTTCAAATATTAAGTATAATTTTAATTTATTTGATTTTGAAAAAACGGATAACTAGAGTTAATATCTAAATAATTTTATAAATATGTATGTGTATGTGAAAAAATTAATTAACGCTGTTAATGATTAAAACTCCTTTGAATTCGAAAGAACAAGATTAAAACTATAAAAAAATATAATAATTATAATAAACTATTGCGTTCCGGAAATTACAATCTTTCGTATATTGTATAAAGATATATTCTAATATTGGAAGGAGTAGATTTTTTTGGTGGTAGCATCCCACAAGATATAAAAGAAACTTTTAATTTTGTTTAACCAATATTGCAAGAGATATCTCGATTTTTTTGTATGACATTTTGCGAAAACCTGGCAGAATATATCTATTATCGGGCGATCATATGAACGTGAAAGAATTAATTAATGCTGCTAATGATTAAAACTCTTTAAAAAATAAAAGATTATGGACAAAACTATGGGAAAACCATAGCAGGATAGACTTCTGTTTCTTAGAAATCAATTTTTTCTATGTTATACACGTATCAAGATATTTCTAAATTCCTAGAGGGATATGAAAATATTTTGCAGCCCCTTTTTTCTACTCTCTCGATTACTGTCTTTTTTGCTTCCATTTTATTTAAAAATGTTCATATAATAAATATATAATAATTACGGTATCTCTCTTAGTCTGATTCCTCCCCTTCGACCTGTCTGGCATGAGTGACCCTATCGGCAACTATTAGCGTTTTCGAATGAAGGAAGTTTGATCGCTTTAAGAGCGATTAAACCCAATTTACCATGAACATATGTTTGACGAAAAAAAGATTTTGAGAGAATCTGATTAATATAAATAATATAAAATACATTCCTCATTTTTAACACTCTTTTGTCTTTAAAGTACAAGATTCTTTGCCCTGATTAATCAATCTCACGATTACTCAAAGTATTCCATTGATTAATCTATATAATAATTCAAGTAGCCCTAATAACCCAAGACGAAGTATATGACGTCATTAATCGGTCTCAGAACGATCAAACTTGTTCCACTCGAAAACAC
>NW_021853485.1:5187398-5188976 GCF_003651465.1 Formica exsecta
TTGACTAGATCAAGGTCCCTCCGCCAGATAACACGCCGGTTAATATACGACAAAGACAAGAACAATCCTAAAAGTGGAGAACGATCAACTTCTATCATTATCTTTAATTCATGAGATTGAGTGTCGCGCGAGAAAATGTGTTCTTCCATTATTAAGAAATACATTTCTTTATTGAAAAATAAATGGATATAGCAATTTTTATGGAAATGTGGTTACAAACGACTATATTTGTGGATAATAAAATACATGCACCTTTATCGTAGCTTGTATTAAATGTGCGAACACAAATAATTCTTGGGTACCAAATGTTCGAGACGAATCGAACCCGACAACAGCAAAATTTAAAAAATTTAATTTGAATACTTTGCAACATATAAAATAAATCAAAATAATATGAAGCATAATTAAAGAAAACTATATCTTTTCTTCAAATATACTATTTAAATTAATTTTCTGGTTCGACTTCGAAAAGGCGTGTGGCAGTCGTCGTTGAGTTACTACCAAAACCATTGCTTTTATTTGACGAATATTTAATTTCGATATGCAATTCGTAAATATCAATCAAATCAAAATCAAATCATGAAATTTGGAATAATTTACTCGCGATTCTGCAATGTCGAAGGCAGTTATCAAATTTCGTGAACGAAAAGCTAATATTTCGTTCGGTCGAAAAGCTAATTATCGTTGGCTTAACATTGAGTCTTCACATTCTTATTCAATAACTTTTTTATTAAAACATACCAATATAATACATGTATAAATGTATGTACAAGTTTTAATCTCTAATAAAATAAAATGTGCCATATATTTATTAAATTTTGTTACATAACAAAAAAAAATGTTAGTTTTATGCACATAATAAATATAAATGCAATTCTTGATTTATTAAAAAAAGATGTATCATGTGTATATATCTTTAAAATTTGTTATAATTAATTTTAATTTTTCTACAATTTAATTTTTAATTTAAATTGTAGAAAAATTAATAATTTTTAATTTTAATTTTTTAATTTTAATTGGTTCTAATAGTCTTAACCCCTACTTTGCTGGCTAAGCCAGCGTGAATTCGCGATTATCGAAATTTGGGGGAGAAATTTGTCCTAACCGCGCGCCCTGACTTTTCTTCAAATAGAAACTTTTATGGGATTTATACAAAAGTCTTTCTTTCTAATTTTCTTTTGTTTAATTCATTCAAATAATGAGGCCGAAATAATGCGCGTACGCAATTTTTAACAACCGATATACAAATAATAAATACTCACCCTTGGGTTGCTCCGCCGGTGCAGGATGCCTCTCCTAGGTCTCCTCCTCCTCTCAGGATGTCAGGGCCGCTGCGTTGATCTGTAACATACAAATAGAAAATCCAAATTGTAGCAACACTCAAAATAATTAATATTTCAAAAAATATATTATACATTGAAATTATTATACATTATTATTGAATTTATTCTACATTTATTGCATTGAAATTTATATTCATGCATATAATAATAAGCAGATTAGTAAAATAATTTTATAAATTTTGAAAAAAACACTATTAATAACTCTAATAATTCCATATAAAAGCTATAATCTAAA
>NW_021853485.1:5191804-5226759 GCF_003651465.1 Formica exsecta
CTCTCCTAGGCCTCCTCCTCCTCTCAGAATGTCAGGGTCGCTATGTTGATCTGTAACATGCAAATAGAAGATCCAAATTGTAGCAGCAAAATAGATTATAATAAAATAATTTTATAAATTTTGAAAAAAAACTACTAATAACTCTGATAATTCCATATAAAAGCTATAATCTAAAAGTAGAAACTTTTACAAGATTATAGCATTCATATAAAAATCTTTTTCTCTAATTCTCTCTTGTTCAAATCATATAAATAAAGAATCAAATTAATTGCTCAATTTAAATTGCACGTATGCAATTAATAAGTAATTAATATACAAATAATAATTTACTTACCACTGAGTTGCTGCACCGGTGCCCGATGCTTCTCTTAGGCCTCCTCCTCCTCTCAGGTTGATTCACACGCGCGATACTTTAAACAGCACTCCCGCACTTTTATTAAAAAATATATAAAATATATATGCGAAATATTAAATTATATAAGTATTTTAAATTATAGATCAATTATTTTATTTATTAAACGATAGATATAATGTATCACGGAGCTTATCGTTATATTAATTATTCAATTTTGCGATTTGATCGTTTTACAGCACGTTCTTAATCCAAATTATATCTAAATCGTCGAAAAGTCAAATGAATAGCATCGTGGACAAAATATAGATATTTCTATGTGTTGTTAAAGAAATAATTATTGTCCGTAAAGATCGCAACGAAACGATAATTTATAATTTGGTTTCCTATTAGTTTAATTCTTATTTGATTAAATGAATAAATTATAAAATGTGCGATTCGAAATCTATCGTCGCGATATATATATATATGTAGTTACATACTTTTTATGAATGTTAATTAATTATTAATTATATGTCAAAATTAATATCAAGATCAATGAAGATTATAAATCTTTTCATACGACTTCATCTTTAATTCCGACAGCGTCGCTAAAGCTTCATTGAGATAGAAATGCGGAGATGATTCGACTTTGCTGTCTGAGTTATTACACTTGAAATGCAGCGCGCACGCGTTTCCTTTAATCCGCGTGCTCATTAACTGATGCAACCCAGAAAAGATTGTGTCCAATTAAAACGCGTTCGAATCTTTCTTGCAGAAAGTACAAGCCGCGCTCGATAAAGCCAAGCTCACGAAAGTCACGCTGGTGAAAAACTGGTCTTCAATATTTTATAATTGTTGTTACATTTTATAAATGTAAGTTACTTTCTAAAGCGACTTGTGTGTATATATGTGCATTTATCAATTCGCGCAAAGATTCTAGATAGCGTTAATTAAGAAATTATAGATGAAGTTTCTTTCCTTTTTTTTACTCTTATCAATTTAAAATATTTTTTATAAAAAACATGAGATATTAAAAATTGTTCATTTGTTCCTGTTAAAAACAGCTATAAAGCAAATGTAAAACCTTATTTTTTATTATTTTAGTATGTATCCTCAATAAAAATTCAATTTATAATTTTTGTTGAATTAAGATAATGTCAGAAATTAAAATATCGGTTCATCGAATTCTCCTTGAATTAAAGTCGCTTTAAAAATGATCGAAGAATATGTGGTTGAAAGACTATCTGGTAAATCTAGAATGTATATGTGCATGTAACATATTGCTGGTCATGTATATACATACGTATCGCGTGGAAGTTACGAGATGACCGCTACCCACGACGCGACAAGACGGCGAGAGAACGAGAAGAAAAAAGAGGTAGAGAAAGCATAATTGAATCGTTAATATCGTTTTCTGAGTAGTATCGTCGGACTCCTATATTTATACCGGCATACATCTCTTCTCAATTTCTTTCTCCCAGCTTATGAAACGTCTTGTCTTTACTCTATATTTATTCATTTTAATATGTATAATTGATTTTGATTTTACCCCATCGTATTATTTATTCATGATACTCTCGTTCTATAAAAAAGCAAATTTAATAACAAAAATAGTTTTTCTTCGAGAAACACGATTTTTCACACATACTTGTTTATATATATATTCTCCCTCTTTCTCTTAAATTTAAATAAATTTTATAATGGTATAGACTACAAAAATTATTTACTATAATAATATAATAATATACTAAAAACTTATGTACTATAAAAATGCTAAAAACTATTTTAGGTGGCATATGTTCCCGATTTTATATAAAATCGCAGCCAACACGTATACTTGAATCAAAGTATAATATATAGCAATGTTAATTAAAAATTAAATCGAATGCGGAGTCAAATGAAATGAGATTCCATGCCAGCCATTCCGTTTCCTCATCTTTTTCATCGTTCCAGTAGGTTATACGATTATCCCAATTCCCCGATCAAGAATGCCCATGGCTCATCAGCCTCTTTCAATTAGGGCATTAAAAACCATCGGGCGCATCGCATCGGTTTGTCGCGCTCATGTATATGTGTGTCTGTCTGTGTGTGTGTGTGGCTACTGATTAACCGCTCCAGATCAGCGATGCGGATCGTACCGCGTGAATGTACAGTACGCCATTCCGACAGTGATAAGTAACGTTCTTAAAAAATAACATGGAAAAAGAAATATATGTAATTTTGATAATTTTGAAAAATCATGGTAAGTTAAATTTATATAATAGTCACCATATATATACAAAATATATTTTTCTTTCTCTTAAATTATATCATAGATCTTCAAGATCTTCTTATTTCTTTAAGTGTAGTGTGAAATTAAATTAAATTATTAGTAAAATGGAATTTAATCTAAAATTTAATACAATTAACATTAAAACAAATTCTCGCTTCGTGTTTCAGAATTCTCATTACACATACCTTAATTTTACCCATGCTTTGATGAATTTTAAATTAATTTCTTAAAAAAATCGATGAGAAAAAATATCGAATAAACTTCTAATTTTCCCGAATTAAAATCAAATTAATTTTGAACATAAACGAATTTTCTTCTTGCCTTGCAATACTTTTCTCTCTTTCTCACATACTGTATACCGGCATTCGGTTCGAATCGGCTGATTCGACCGTTATGTCGACGCGCACAGACTCGCGTTATAAGTAGGAGTGCACACGACGACACAAAACACCCATGTGTTTTCAGGGTTTGCGGGCTCCTCTGCTTGCCAGATGACACCGAGTAACCACTCTAGATCTACCACGGTTCCTCGAGCACACACAACGTGCGCAGACAAACACCGCACACATACAAACTCGCATACGCGAAGGGCGGTCCAAAAAAAAGGGCACCTTATGCGCACCCTCGCTGGGCGTCGTGTGCCAGTCGCGTGCCTCTGATGGGCATTCCGGGATTCGTTCTTCCGGGATTTTCCCGATTACTCTCTAGTCGCTATTATCCACGATAGACGTGCGCTACTTAATTTCAACCATGCAATACAACGTATTAAATAAGATATATTTCAAAAATTACCGATCTCTTCTCTTTGATTTATATATAATAATTGCATTTCATTAAACGAAAAAAAACTGAAGTGGCTGCAAAATAAAATGACAACAGATTTTCAATTTTGAAAAGCCTTTCCCGATTTCAATGACAAATGCTTTTATTATAATTAGAACGTCGCAACATATCAAGCTGACAGCATGAGCATTCGTGCGAATCTGATGTTGATACATTAATCTACCTTAGATGAGTATCTCTCTCTCTCTCTCTCTCTCTCTCTCTCTTTCTTTCACAGACACATATATAATTAGATTATAAAAGCGAAGTGGAAATATATGAGAGAAAGAGGGAGAAGAGAATAAAGATTGCAAAAAAAAGCAAAGAACATTAATTATTAATTACACGCGTCTCGTTGACGGGTAGACACCACGATCAATTTTCCCTTCTGATCTGCCGGCAGCACACGCTCGTTAATATAAGACAAGATCCGTATTCGCGTGTACTTGCGTATGTGTAAGACACGCGTGTATCATGCGGTCCGAATATCTCTTGTATCATTGCTTTATTAAACGGCAATTACGGTATCACCGTATATCGAGAGAACGGCCTGTATAATCGAGTAAGGACAGATCTTTCTCCCTTCTCTTCCCCTCTCGCTCCGTTTCTCCCGCGCGATGGATTGATTTAATGCACTTGTCAAGTGAATTATCTTTCTTACTGTCACGCAATTATGCACATGTATGTATGGTTCAGAATGTAGGCTACATACTGTAAAAAGCTCTGCACGATTTTAAAGAAATGATAAAAATGATTGGAGCAATCCTACAATATATATGCATTTCTATGCGATTTTATGAAGAATCAAATAATCTAATTAAGATTTTTGTGTATAAACGGAACAATGTCGAGTTTCCACCAATAAAATTAATATCTATCTATATATTAAAAAAAAAAACCTTACAATAATTAATATCTAAAAAATATATAAGAATTAAAAGAGGATAGTTGTGTTTCTCATTGATTTTAAAGGTATTAACTGTTGGGGAAAATCATTACGTTTTGCCATTCAACCTTAAATGAGCTTGATTTAACGAATGTAGATGTAAGATGTAGATGTCGACTAGACACAGGTATAAATGTTAAGAGTAGGCACACGGTTTACGACGAGGCACAAATCATCCTGCGATATGCATACACTATATTATTATTCCTCGAGACTGGCGTTTCTAGCGGCAATAAAACTGAGCTAGGCCATCAGTGAACACAAATGTAAAGATAATATCGTATTTTAGTAAGCGGCCGTAAAGTGATGACATATATGTATGTATGAAGAGTACTCCGCCAAGTAGGCGAAAGTGTAATGCTGGCATCACGATAACTATTCCTTTATAGCCCTCGCATAGATCTTCAATATATATATATACACACACACACATACCCGTAATTCAAACAATATTTATTAAAGTTAATGCTAATATGTTCAAAGTTATCATCCTTGATATTGTCATATTTTATTTGTTTGTTCAATATCATCATTGTTATATAATAATTTAAATTACATAATAAAATATATTATAATCATAATTATATAATAATTTATATTGCATTTATTTATGTGTGTATAAGATGTATTGCACTGATTTTTAAGATCTTTAATCTTTTTTTGGTCTTTCAATCTCGAAATTTCTTGATGATTCCCCATTATAAACATAAGATTAAAATAGATTGTAATCAAATGCAAAGTATTAGCATATTACTAGCGTACTCGTTTTTAAGTGACAAATTGGTTGGCACCAAATTCGAGCAATAGATTTCTTGATTCGAACAAACCTTTGTCTAGAGTTTCTGAAATACATATACATATATAGGGGCGCAACCAACGTTTCACAGTTGGCTTCCTTCATGAATCGTGATGCTTCATTTAATCACCCTGCAGGAGATGAACGACCACCATACACGCCTCTATCTACGGCAGTCTTTGAACCAGGTGTTTCTGGCCACGACTTTTAACCGGCTTTTGTCGCCGGTGTAAGTGGTTTTAACTCAATAGACGTCAAGTATATTCTCGATCGTTTTTGCGATTATATGATATACACTGCGAAGAAAAAATACGTGTTTTTTAATTTATGATATTAGAAAATTCGCCAAGATAACTTCTCGCAAGGGATAAAAGACGCTTTGTCAGGGGCAATAATCGTTCAAAACGATCAAAATGTTTCATACCAAAATAGACAATTATCTGTTTTTCTTTTTATTTTTTAAACGTCGTTTTCGAAGTAACTGGTAATAAGCATATTGTAATATTAGTTGTGTGCAATAGATAATATTATGTACAATTCTAGCGTCGCAAGCAAAACATCGGTACGTACTTTGAATCGAATTGTAAGGTGTTTTGTTATTAGCATCGTTAGAGAGCTTCCGGGCTACCAGCGACACATTAACTCTCCTTCACACGTACGCGACTCTTTCACGTTTTCCGCTGTTCGTTTTATTTAATCGCCATTCTCCGCAAAGCGTGTGCGGGCGTATATGACCGTTGGCTTGTGCAGCTGCTTCTTGGCTTTGCACACGCGTGCGTGCGTGTACGCGTCGTCGTGACGTCAAAAGAGCAATATATACCTTTCTATATAGAAATTCGTTAAAAATCGGTTTATATAATACGTATCAAATTATTTTGATAATCTAATCTAATCATTTATATAATTAGATTAGATCTAATCATAATAATTTTTGATACAAGAATCCCAAATTTTCTAATACTGTGAATAAAAAAAATGCGTAATTTTTTGTCGATAGATAAAATGGATGAAAATTATTTAACTTTAAACTAAAAATTAAAAATGAAAAGAGAGAGAGAGAGAGAGAGAAAGAAAAGTTAATTATTTTTTTCAAATTATATAATATTGATCAAATGAATTAATATTATAATATATATGCGCACATATACATTTATAGATATGTGTGTAATTTACGTTAGGTTTTTATGTATGATTATATAATTTGCTTAACGCGATAAAAACACATTGGCTTTTTCAAGATATTTGTACAGTGCTTTCGACAAATTGTATGTCTAATACCGAATTTGTACAATAAATTTAAATCGGCGAGAAGTACTTTATGCGAAGGACACCCCAAGCACCAAGAAGAATAAGATGCAAATGAATTATGCAATAATTCAATAATAAAAAAATATGAATGAAGAAAGAAAACTCTGTGTGCATTGATTGAGAAAACAGACATAGAAAGATATGAGAAACAGAGAAAGAAAGTAACAAAGTAAGTAGAAACAGTATAATGTGTGTGTTGTGTGAAATCAAAAATGAGACAAAATATGAAAAACGGAAGGCTAACAACCAAAAAATAAAAAATAAGGCTACAAGATATGAGAAAAAAAGGAAACAAAGTGAAAAAATAGAGAGAATAGAAGATGCGAAATTGGAGGGGAATGAGAACAGAGTGTATTTGAGCTTGAGACAAATAAAAAAGGGAAAGAAGGAGATAGGAAGAAGAAAATGTGACAAAAGGGAGATAGAGATGGGGAGAATGGAGCGCGGGAGTAAGAGATTCAGAGAGGGAACGAGACACGGAATAAGCAAGAGGCGCGTGCTTTCCGTGAGAAACGTGGCGCGTGCCGGCGTGTGCCCGAGTCACGTGCTCACCAAGCATTGGCGTAATGACTATCTACTCCGATACGCAGCTAAGATTTTCTACCAAAACAATTATTTTGCGTCTATATAAAAAAAAAACCGTCGGTTATAATAATAGTACAAGAAATCAATAATGAGTTAATATCGCGTACCTTCCATTGGAAATAATTTCTCTTCATAATTACAACAAATACGTGTATGCATTTTATATGTTAAATACTTTGAAATATTTGTTTCTTATACAAATTATACATATATATAATATTCCATATATTCTATAATATTCTTTATAAGCATATATTCATATTAAAATTTTTTTTTCTCCCATACAATATTATTTTTAAACACATGTTGCAAATAAATTTAAAAATTTTTAAGAGCAGCCTTATATATATACTTAATATATTTTTCTTGAGAGCAAAAAAATTGCTTGTCCTGCGACTTTCTCTTACAATTTATATATCGTTGCCCAAGAAATATTGACCGTACGCCAATGACGGATCCGCTTACATTTTTTTTTCTACCTGGGGGAAGGGAAGTCGGTTGTGAGCGCGAACGCGTGTCGGGTGCCCGTTCCGGTTGGTGCATTCTTAGGTGCATCCTTCGTGCACGCGTCTCTGATCGAGCGTGACTGGTGGATTTTAGTAACATATCCGAAAGAGAAAGAAACAGCTCGAATCCATCCTTCTCGAGGACAGTGATCGATCAGATCAATTCCTCTCACCCCGTTTACCTACAAGGTCTATAATTAATAAAGTAAGCTTTCTTCAGTAACTTTATCTAGATTTTTAATTTGATACAAAACTGCAATATAATAGTATAATGCATTTAATTAATGATATCAGGCAACTTTATATTTGAAATATTTATAATCTTGTATAATCTTGGCCAAGAGGAAAATTGTATTTAAATAAACTCTCTCACTCTCTGTCTCTGTCTCTATCTCTGTCCCTCTTTCTCTATTATAAAAGGAAATTTTATTTAAATTATTAACTCTATTCTAGGAAAGAGAAGAAGGTAGTAAAATATGGCAATCAAAGATTAAAATATACGAAAAATTATATATATAAGTTTTTAAAAAAGAAAACAAAAACTTAAAATAGTCCTACATAATTTACATAATTTGTTATGTGATTTGTTACAATAAAATCACATCTGCTGCTGTTGCGTTTACCCCGTTCAACAAGAAAATATTAAATTGAATAAATGAAATGCGTGATTGCATAATGAAGTAAAGTCGATATTGATTTTAATTTTGAAAAATACGCCTTCCAAAAATGTTGGTGTTGCCGCAACTCTTTGAGCGTTAACAAAACTACTTACTTAATTTTAGCAGCGAAAGATGAGCGCAGGTGGCTAGCCCCCGCTGGCTGAGAGGCTTCATGCGCGAATAAAAGATTACAAATTCAAATGAGGTAGGGAGGTATTTCGTGCAACGAATGCAATTCGCCCACCTCCGTGAAACATTCGTGTTCGAGACGTACAGCTTATGCTGGAGTTGTTATTTATAATCGCCATTAAATCCCATATTTAAATGACGCTAATCTTTTATTAGGCAATTCAGAGTTATAATGTTCTTCTTTATATGAATACGATACACGATCAATACATTATTTATGTGAGAAAGATTGAAATCGATATAACATACAAGGAATTAAAATTAGGCGTACAACAAGATGTATCTATTAATTATGTTTAATAAGAACGAAAAAATAGTGTAAATAATATTATAAATAATATCAGTTAATTTTTATATAGCAAAATTATATATTTCCTCTCAAAGAAATCCCCCCAAAAAAATTTCTCTGTGCTACAAAGGTTTACTACACGAAGAGTTATACATTATATCCATTCCAATCCTTTTCACATTAATAATTTATCGATCGTGTATCATTTGTCGTACTCATATAAAAAAGAACATTATAACTTTGAATTGCCTGATAAAAGATTAGCGTCATTTAAATACGAAATTTAACGGCCATTCTAAAAAAAAACTTAAGCTGTATGTCTTGAACACGAATGTTTCACGGAGATGGGTAAATTGCATTCGTTACAACAAATTATATTGTATGTCTTACAATTTCAATGCACTAAAAATCACATGATTTTTTCTCACAGATTTCCATAACTATCAATTCTTACGATTTAATGCTGAAAATTGAGTTTTCAAATTCATCTATAACATTTATATAAATACACGTGATTTTGAGGCTCGTATATCGGTAGACGCAATCAGTATAAAACGCGTAATTTCATATGCATAACTCTAAGGAGACTGTATGTCGAAAACACCGAAAGTGGGGGAAAAGTGAAACCTGCTCTTCGCGCGCCCGTATATTTTGCATCGCAACAACTCTTTGTCGGGAAGAGTTTGTCAGAGGAGCACGTAAAATCTGCAGCCGCTCGCAAGCTTTGCGCGTGTACACGCGAGAGACACGCGACAAGTGGCGCGATGAGTTTGGATTGACTCAAGTCCTGGAAGTTAACGGGAATTGGCGAGGAGACCGGATTTTCAACATGTTATCTTTATGCGTTCTCGACATGTCAGCGTTCTCCCTCCTCAACTCCCCTTCGCTCCTCTTCTTCTTCTTCCCACCAAACCTTCCCGTTCGCGCATCCTCATAATTATTCGTACCGGTTAATTATTGCTTTACCCGTACTCGCGCCCCCACTTCCCCCTTAAATCTCCTATACTCGCTGCGTGCGACGATTTAGCTTACACCTGCTACACGCTCGAGAATGCCATCCCCGCTTCCTGTTTATAGTAAATATATAGCGACGAGAGATAAGGCGGTAATGTAATTTGTGCCGCGATATCGGGGAATTTTGTTTTTCTTGATGCAGATAAGATTTAAAGTTCGATGGCAGCGTCTTCTCATTCGGTTGAACGGGAAACCGGTCATTACAGACAGTTATACTCTTTGCTCCTTGTAAATTAATATGCCGGAAAAAGACAGTAATTAATTTATTTGTGATTTCAGCACCACAACTATGTTACTCGACAATCTGGAAACTGTATTTCAAAAATTTAATCATATACATTGCATCTTTCAGATCTTTAATTATTATATTTCTGTAGAAATTTATTTATAAAGTTAGACATATATATATATATATAAATGAATATTATACAATATTATAAAATTGCAGTATTATTACAATACTATACATTGCAATGTTATTGTTATTATATAATAACATAATTATAATATTATAAAATTGTTATGGAAATTCAATTCGAGTTATCTATTTGTGTTTCTGATAATCGATAGAAAAATTTTTCACTAAAGAAACTTTTAAAAATATTTATTTATACAATACGTTTATCGAATTCCATGATCTATTCCGCGATTTAGACTCTTTCGCGGATTTAATACATCGCTCGTCATCTACATATCTAGAATTAGACATCATGGAAAGGACGATAATTCCTACACGTGCAATTGCACGAAACATACTGCGATATATCAGATTAAAATAATTGAGAAATTGAAAATGGACTTCACAAATAAGCGTTCACCCTGCGTGATCGATAATTAAGCCGCACTTATTAATTATTCCTGGTATTACTACTTGGTAGTATAATTCCCTTTCCCTCTCCCGCAACGCTACCCGAACTTATTAGTCATTCCCGCTTGCACCTGCAACGGGAGTTTCGTTCCAGAGCGATCCAGCGGATCGCGACGAGAGATTAAGAGCTACAACCCGAGACAAATCTCGATCGTACGTCGGGCCACGAAGGTTTATTACATGGTGCCGCTACGTTAACGAGCGACAGTTATCATCGGAATAGCGCTCTCCGCTCTGCTGTTTGTTGCGCTTCTTTCCGCAACTATGCTTTTGAGACTTACGATAAAATTAATAACCTACCGCTAATAAATTTCTGATAAACCCGTCTCGGCAACAAGACAAGTTATTTAATTCAATCCTTGCTAACGCCATAGTTATATAGATACATCAGAATTTTCAATGTTAATAATTTAAAAAAAGCAAAATATTACTTATAACTTAATTTTGAAAGAATTAATATTTTGTATTATGTATATTTTTTTAAATATATTATATTTAAATATAAAAAATTTTTTGACAAAATATTTTTAAAATAATTTACAACTTTTGATATGAAAAGAATCAATGATGAATTTTGACCGAATAACCCAGTTTGTAAAACTTCACATTGGTAGCCTTTTGAAAACCAAGCCCGCAAATATATAAAATTGACCACATGTGAGACGAACAATTGTGCATGCTCTCCCCTCTGCTCGAGATATCTCATCTCGGGAGAGAGGAAAGAAGCGACTCCTCTTGACAGATTTCCGGTCACACAAGTCCGGGAAACGAGGGCATCCGGAATTGGCACGATAGCTTGAATCGTTTCGGGCCGTCTGGGCAATGGTAAAATTGCGAAACTTCCCGTGAGTTGCGAAAGCGGCGGCGGAATCGCATCGCTGTGATCCGCTGCAGCCGCGAGGTGGTACGTAAAGAAGAACCACGCATCACGCATCGGCCGCAAGTACTGCACACTTACGCGCAACAAAGGATGCCTTCGTATGGTTGAAAAAGACAGTCATGTACACTCCGGACTAAGATCGCGTCTCCGATAAATTGTATCTTTGTTAATATATTTTATATTTTTAATAAGTAAAGATTGTTGCATTTATATGTGAAAGAAAAGCAGAGACGGATTTTTATGAGAAAAATATTTAAAAATATTTTGCGTGATATGTTTACATATAATCATAAATAATTTTTATACAAAAAATGAACAAAGCGCTTTCTTGGGAGTATTAAAATATAAATCAAAGCTTAAAAATCTAGGCTGCTACTTTAATCAATCATTTTTTAATTAATCAGCAATCGTGAATATATTCATATATTTATAGATTTTTATGAAAGGAATAAATCAGCAATATTATATGTCTCTTTGTCATTGCATTTTAGATTTTTATCGGAGGTAAATAACATTCTTATCTTCAGAATCATATAATTTTGCGTGGTGATTTGTGTTCTGTCGAAACAAACATCATAAAACAATTAGACAAATCAAAGAAGGATAGATTTAAAAATCCGATTATAACATTCTTTTTGTTACGACCATATTCACTTTTTTAATTCACTGTACTCGCAAAAAGGATCGCGTGCAATTTTGCCCTCTTTCGCCTCGATTTCGGTCGAGGTTTTCGAGGAGAGAGATTTCGCGCATCCTCATCGACCGATATGGCGGGAAAGTCTGCGGCGTGAACGTTCATTCATGCTTCCTCGTCGGCTTATAAAGCGAAGCGTCGTACTGAAACGGTAAACATGTAACGGACGTGTTATTTCTATTTTCTTCCTTTTTGAAGAACGATCATTTCTTTTTGAAGTAGGCGTCTCCCGAAATTTCCCGTGGCTCGTCTTGACATCACTTTCCGCCGCTTCGCCGATACTTTCCATCGGGGAACGCCTTCTTCCTTCCGAACTTCGTTCTCAGTAGTTATCACTTCGCGAATTTGAATGGCAAGAAAGAGAACGATACATTGTGTAAGCGTTCCAAAATAAGAACTTCGCGATAACGGGATGAGAGACCGTGCGAACAGAAATTCCATGGGTGGACCGTTATCTGTCTGCCTAACGTCAATGTGCATGATATTCGCTATTTCAATATACTCGCTCTTTCTTCATCAATATGCTTTATTATTAATACTTCAAATTTTGATCAATATTTTAATAATTTGCATAAAGCGCAAAACTAGTAATGTGTAGTAATAATTATGTGAACAAATTCTTGTAATCTTTGTTTATTTGTTTTGTAAAATATTATTGTAAAATATTTTTTTTCAAATGTTACATAAATTAGAAAGCTTTAAAAAAAAAATTTTTTAATTTATATTTCAGGAAATGTTATGTATAATAATTTATAAGAAATATACTTATATTGAATCTTCTAATATAGGAGTCACACACACAGAAGAACAAAAGAAAATTTTTTATGGAATAATCATATTTTTCTTCTTTTATCTTATAGCATATTATAGTTTTAATTAAAATGAGAATTTTTAAAGCTGATTAATTGAGTTTTATATACCTGAAATCTTTATTATTATTTTAATTTTCGCATTTAATTTCACTTTGTGGCAATTTCTTAGAATAATCAACGAATTATTCACACTCATTGGGTAAAATTCATATTCTTTCCCAAAAATAAAAAATATTCTTTATAAGCCCATCATACACTTTATTTTAATCGTGCTATGACTAAATTAGCATTGCTTGTTTTCAAAACTACCCGCATTTTCGATATTCGTATTCATTTGCGTAAATGCTAGAAAGTCTGAAAGCAGCAAACTTCTTCTGTTACAAGATATAAAATAATTACGATTCCAGCGCTGCAATTATAATAATATTATTTTTAATTGCTTTTCTGTTTTGAAGCACAAGGCAGTGTATTTGGCACACAATATTAACTTCTGCAAATTTATCGATATTATTTCAATTCCCGTGAAATCATAAATTGCACACGCCAAATTAAGTCGTATCTGAAAACATGGATAACCGAGGATTGTAATTGCAGATTGTAATTAGCGCAGCTTGCTGCGACTCATTTCGAAAAGTCACTCCGCAATGTCAATGTCCTTGCATGGATGCGATATCGGAATCTATCGCGATTTTCCATATAGGTCGATAATTAGATGTCCAAGAAAGACTTTATGTATCACGAGATATTTCCATTTGCAATAGCTATGTCGTAGCGATTATAATGATAATTATTAATAGTAAGCCACTCAGTTTTTTTCTTTTCTTCTTTATTCAAAGATGATGAAGACACTTGTTTCATATCAAAATATGAGCTTAAAATAACTTCAACAACAGTGCATGACAAAATTATTTCGTTAAAGTCTGCAAATTTGGGGTTGAGATGAGAATGGAATTGCACCAGTGCTTACTTTAATCAACACGAACTGTTATATTTCTTGCTGTATGATAGGTAGTTTGAATGTTATGGCTCTTTTTGCAGTTTAACAGAAATGAAAGTGTGCTAACTAATCAAACGTTTAATAAACCAATAAAACGAAAGAGAGAAAGAAAGATTCAATAAAACAAATCATAAATTAAAAAACAAATAATATCTTAAAACTAATTTGATTTTGTTCAGTAATAGCCGTAATTAGACAGTAATTAGTACTTCATCAATCGTATCATATTACATACCTTTTTTTTTATAATAACCCAAAATTCCTCTAAGAATGTCTATTATAAAGATTATAGTATCTATTTAATGCATACCACTAATTGTACTCAATTCATGAATTTAGTTAATACATCAACTTATATACAGACTAATTCATAAATATGTGTCAATACTGTAACGATGAAATCTATATTCAGGCAAATCAAATATTATAGATATATATAAATATTTTCATAGTAACTTCCATAAAATAATATTTATAACATTTAAAAAAATTATTATATATTAATCGTTATATCTAAATATTATTTTCATTATACACATATATTAATTCTCAATACATTTATTTTCTCAAACCTATTATATAATATAATAATTTATGCATTACGTCTAAAAATGCGCTTGGTTCTGCAAACAAATCTATTGCGATTTTCTTAACTCATCACTTATTTAGGAGCTTAACTAATAAATTTAGGACCGTTTAATCTCGATGCAATACTTGCTCTGCATTTTAATGCAAGCGATAATTTAAGGAGAAGCAGAGAATAAAGCGAAGAAGGACTGCGTTTTGATATTTACTGTCAGTACTGAAAATCTATTTACGTCATATATGTACACTATAGATTTTCAGTACTGACAGTGAATATCGGAACGCAGCCAAGATGAAAGGAAAAGAGCAACGAAGTGGAGAGGCAAGGTAAAGGAAATAGGCGTTTGCATTGTGTTCGCACAGCTGTTTACCCAGTTTTCCAACAGCAGCGATGCTAATTTCCTGTATTGTATATCGATACACACGTGCATTCATCGCGCGCCACGATGGGTTGAGACATAGGGGGAGAATGAAGATGATGATGAAGGATACTTCTCTTCGATCGTGATCTATGCGACGATTCACGTCACAAGCAAACTAGCCTCGCATTTGCATAACGAACTACATTATACGAGAACACATGTTTAATTGTCAAATCGAAACGTCGCGGCTGCTTTTGTTCTCACGATTAAAAGATTAATCTCAAAATTTATATAATACATTCCTCCATATTCACGCAAATTTTTATGAAATGCTAATTTCATAAAAAATATCTGATATGTTACATATATATCTATCGCTAAAATTTATATACATTTCTCCTTTATGGTCGAAAAGAGTGTATTTATTACAATTGTTATGTTTAAATTGGCGCATCGTAACAGGAACCATAAATTATACTTTAAGCTTCCTCCTTTTCGATTTTATTTTATTTTATATTACGCACTCTTTCGTCACAAATTACTGAGGGTTATCTGTCCGGTTAATAACGAGGCGAAGGTGACGATAACGCTGGTTAATGAGACTTTGCGCAATTGATGACTCGGCCAATCGTGATTAACCGCACTTATTTGAAAAAACCGCACCGCAAACTAATTGCGTACATTATTTCCGCAAGATGTGCAATACGTTAATCGCTCCGACAATGTGCCCGGATAAATATAGGCAACGTATATCACGTGAAAATGTGAGTGTTTGACGTCTTGAAAGAAGGAAATATAATTTATCTTCGTAGAACAATATTGTAGAGCAAAAGAACTAAAAATTTTTTCTCCAGATGGAATATAACATTGTTTCTCTAAATTGATAGGGTCAAATTATATCGAAAGCTATTCTTGAGAAACGTCAGAATTTAAAACTTAATCAAAATTTGACTCGAAATGAACAAGGAAGGATCGCAAATATTGTGGCGCTTGAGGTAAATGTGAATAATTAATGTCTTGCATTGCAAAAATAATTAGTCCACTTTTCAAAGCCATTATATTTTTCCGTCAAGTAAAATTGCGTTTAGAGTTTAGATAGTAGACAATTACGGAACTTCTTTACTCATTGCCTAGGTAGAGTAATTAAACTATTCTGTGTTGCGCATTTTTCGTTCCCGATCATTATGCTTAATGTCCAGTAATCTCTTGTTTTGCAATATCATACACATGCAAATTGTTCGCTTCTTGATGACCTAGAGACTTCTAGCGATTATTATATATTATTGTCACATCATATTGTTTAAAGCTTAATTTTTTACTACGGAAATAATATTATATTTATGTTTATATTTGCATCAGATATAATTCTAAAATATTCCTAGTTGCGATCTGAGAATAAATCAACGTATTATATACATGATAAAAATATGCATGATACAATATTCAAACTTATTCTCTTTGCATTCATCTTATGAGCTGCATATTCGTATATATTAAATGTTGATGTTAAAAATAATATTAAACACTTTGATTACAATTTTCGATGTAATAGCTGGTTTGAGAATCGCGTTCAGCTATTACATAAACATAAAATAAGCATGCGCAAAAACCCAGGACGTCATCAATTAACGAGTGATACACAATCTTGACCTAGATCCGACCGTTTCGAGTTGGCAGCTGTCACGGTAACTTCTCAGCGCATCGCGATATATTTAATTCCAAGGTTGTGTGTTACATATTGGCACAGCCGCCCCTCTTCATCTAGGCAGATTCGAGCAACGCCATGCTACTCGCCTCTCTCTCCTAGGAGAGCAGCCAATAAAGTGATGCCGTCGAACGGCGCCGACGCATTCGGTTTCTCTCCTACTCTGAGTGAAGTGGCTTGCCGAATGAAATCTAACAGAGAATATCTTATGCGCGCGCACAGCTGCTCCGGAGGATGCCTATTGGCGTGATGAAATCGCATCTGCATTCATGCCTCGAGTTAAGATGGACGTTGTACGATGGTACCTTAGATCATGGACCGTGCATTCTCTAATGCTGTCAAAATATCCGAATATGACAAATATTTCCCGGTTATTATCCGGTTATTTCAAATATTACCCGAGCAATCAAATATTTATTTATTTCGATATAATTAGGTAACAGAGTATTGAAAAACTACATGGAATATATTAGTTAAATTAGATCGAATTTTCTAGCTAATCGATTCTGCTTGTTATTTCACGCATAAAAATATTAGATGATTATAAGATAAGATCAGATGGGATCTCTTATATTGAAAATTAAATACATTATGATATACACACATAAGATATTTTATAATTCGCGCCTACTAATTGCAGAGCATTATTTCTTAATGAAGAATATATATACTATAATAATACATCAGAATACCAGCATATCAGAATAATATATTTTATTAGTACCTGGATATGGTGCCTTGCGTTATAATATTGGAGTACTAGATAATACTCGTATCTAAGATAACCAAGAGTTTGAGTATAATGTCCGCGAATTTAATAATGGAAAATATCTGAGTATAGAGATAAAACTTGATTTATACTAAGAACACTATCGCGTATATTATGTTGTTCTTAACGAGATAAAATAAAATAGATGTAGGACATAGATGTACAAAAAGCAGCAACTGCTGTGGAAAATGAACGAAACATTATGTCAATCAATTATATGTGTCAATTAGATTGCTTTGAAAATCTCAATTGCCGCTATTTAACGATAATTATTTTGAAACGGTTTAATTCTCTCTATATTTTGTATACCTTAATCGCAACTATTTATATTATTGAGTTTAGTATGTAAAAAGTACGCGACGAAAATATATTATATAAGCTAATCTTATGCAACCAAGACATACACACGCACTGTGCTTGAATCTGTCATGTAATATTGCGGCATAAGCAAACACACGCTACGATCGCGGAATTTCAATTGCAAAATATAAGCGGAGGGTAATTTGAATTTAACACGCCGCGATACTCAATCGTTTATGCGTGGGGCGTCGCGGAAACCACTAATTACCCATCCAATGATCTACGGCACGAGTCGCGCGAAATGATAGTCGCGTCATTCCAACGGAAATACGTAAGTATCATACATACGTACATCCATCGTTAATTCCAATATCGCCCCCTCCATGGAGAGAACTTAATCTGCTATTAAACATTCGTCTTGACACTGATACAAAACGGAACACTCGCATCCCGACCCCCTTCCTGTTCCGTGAAAAGGAAACCGCCCATCGCCGATGCTTAGAGTGCATCTCACGCGTTCTATCGAGCTGGTGGGGGATTTTACACGTACATGTATTACGTTACTTCACCGGACTATGCGCGATTCTTGGACACGATGGGGGGAAGACGCGCGCGCGTCGTCCCCTTCGTTCCCTACCACGGGGACGCCGGTGTAGTCGCGCGCCAGCGCCGGTAGGCGTGGTCTCCAGGTAGCACACGAGGCCGATGCGCAGGTGAGAGAAGAGTGAAACCCGTAGCGAGAGGAGACCAGGTAAGGGGAAGCTACGAGCCAGCCACATACAGCCGACAGGCAACGCACAACGCACGCACGCTCGTCCGCACACGCGAGAGACCGTGCGTGCCCTTCTCGGCCACACCGCGGGGTCAGTCGGGGTCCTGCTCTTACTCAGGACACTCCGAGGGAGAAAAAGCTTCTTCGTATAGACTGACGCTCAGATATACGGCTACTTGTAATCGTAGTCGCCACCTAGTCGCTGCTCTCGTCGGAGCAACCATATACGTGGTCGCTTCAATAGCCACGAAAAGCAAGAAGACAAATCAATTGAACCACATCATTGATATTAGAGAGATTCTGTGAAAGGATTTAAAGTCTCGCACGTTCGTGTATTTTTGAGATTTTGATTGAAAGAAATCGAAGTATCGGAGAAAAAGATCGATATCCAGCTGGTGGTTTACATTCGCCACGGTCGACCTTGAAGAACCACGTGGAACGCTCCAGGAAGGAGACTCGGCTGCCCGGCGAGCGGGACTTGTTTCAAGATCGTCCGAGAGAACATTTGATTCCGCGTTTTTCGAGCGCACGCGTGTTTCCGCGATCGGTATCTGTGAGAAAACGACGTGTGTCGGAAGTTTGACGTTTGCTAAAGAGATTTGTGTGATACGCGCCGGACACGCATAGTGCCGGGAACCGATATAGTGCGCGATCCTCCATATGAACGGCGTAGAATTTTAGCGCATCGTTCTTGCCACGACACTTGAACGTGATGTGTGGTGAGTACAGGATTTTATTAATACGTCCAAATACAAAGTGGATGTTTGTTGATTAAAACCATCTAACCAGGTCAAACCGATATAATAACACGTGACACATTTGTTGATTGACTTAGTCGCTGATACATTTTGGCGAACAAAATAATCTACGCATACTTTTCTGGCATAACATTATCGAGAGCTTAATTTTATAATAATTTTATTATATATGTCATGCAGATAATATACGTAATTTATAATAAATCGTAATAAAAGAAAATTGTAAAATTTGTATATAAGTTATTATGTACGTATAAAAAAGCAGAATTAAATTTTTGACAAAAATATACGGAATAAAATTTCATGACATTAATATTTTCAAACTTTTTATGATATACATAATTTTGCTGAAATTTGACATGCATATAATATAATAATTATCCAGATAAAAAAAGTTGAATTGTGTATCGAAAATTTTCATTGAATGCTGATCAATTCATTCAAATCAATTGATTTGAATGAATTAATCAGCATTCAATGAAAATTTTCGATACACAATTCAACTCATTTTTTCTTGCTAATCAGTTATTAAAACAAAAAAAAAAGTAATGATTATAATGAGAAATTTATATTTATTTGTACGAAATGAATCTATCGATACTATAAAAGTGATATATGCATGCCATTAATCATTAATACTTTTCTTGTTCGAAGTGATATGAATTCAATTTCTGACATTACCATCGTATCATGACATGATAATGTCTGATTTAAAGTTAAAGAAGATTAACTTTCGCGTAACTTTCCACGACGTCAATCGCAACTCTTATCAGAAGTAATAATTTGTGTTTTTTCTTCGCTGATCTACACACCTGATCTTTATCATCTTATTTTAAATATTACGCAAATTTCTCTTTCTCTTTGTCAATATTGAACCAACTATTTTCGTGTTTAACATTTTAAATAATACAAAACACGTAAACAAACACATTTGCAAATTTATTGCATTTTTTATGATGTAATAGCCTTTGTTATAATAACAATTGTTAATAGACAAGTCCATTAGAAATCCGTTATGCGTTTTGTCTCAATTCGTATTATTACATTTATTTAATGAATAAGAGCTGATTTATCGCATGCGAAAAGTTTTCAATTGAGAATAGAGTTTACTTTATCAGGTATGGATTGTGCATTTTATCATCGTATGTTTCATGAATGATTTACCTCCAATATTCAAGAAGTGTCAAGATTACTCATCGTATTTTCGTCGAGACATATTTCCGCCGTTAAATCACATCTGCAATTTTGTCGTATATATCATTCTTGGTCTTAATAAGATTTCGTATAATTTTTTCATAAGAAATACACAGATTGTGTATATTTGCGCAATCTGTTCTAACGAGCGGCTCGGATTCTCGGGTTTTTGTCTTTTTGTATGTGTTTGAAAAGCAAACACCGCGATTCTATAATTTTAGATACGAATGCTAAGTTGATTCATTCTGTAGATTCTTTAAAAACACGCAATAAACATTTTTTTTTCGAAGAACAAAATTGTCTCAATTTTATTCATCACAGCTCGCATTTTTCTTTAAATGTCCATAAAAATTACTGAGATTTTTTGATATATTTTTACCAAAAAATATTATTTTGAAAATATTATTTTTGTTAATTTCAAATAGCTTTGTTACCGAATATTTTATGTACTGTATTGTATATATTATAAAACTAAATTTTTTTACTTCACTCTATATATCTCTATTCTCAGATTTGATGTTAGATTAAAATTAGATGCAAGTAATGTTTATGGAAACCACAAACATTTGCTTAAATAAATGAAGATTTTTGCGACGCGCATATATCATTGTAATCACGAAGCGAAATGGCTACATTGTAGATAAGCCGCATAGCGATAACCAAAGCATGGTGCATTAGAATAGCTGTATTTTAAACACATAATTGAAAATGTTACTGTTAGAAACATGTGTAAATTTCCAAAACATCACTGAACTTTGCCTCTTTGTTAAAATATCATGACTAGTATACACACAGTTACTGGCAAAATATATGAAACATTATTACTCTCTTTTAAAATATAATTAATAGTTTAACAATTATGTTAAATAAAAATTCAGGATTTTAAGAGATTTTTTAGTAGATGTGTGTTGAATATTTCTCAGCTCAGATTGTGTGTGTATATAAATAATTTATTAAAAACTAAAAAATGTATAATAAACATATAGAAATATTCAAGTAGTTATTTAATCTTTTTATTAAATGCAAACTTTATGGTCATTCTATATATATATATATTTGATCATAAAGTTTACATATAAAATCCTTCTAACAGAGACATATGAAAAGATCTTTTTAATTTACATTTTGAATGGATTCATTAAATTCATATATTACACATTGGATTATTATTACAATATCAAACGTATCATACTACGGTATCGAAAAATGCGTACTTATTAAAACTTGAATTTATTAACCTTGAAATTAAAAATTAGATGCTTATATCTCCAAAGATGCAGCGACAACACATTCATACATATATATAACTTATTAATAGCTGACAAAAATCCGTCTTAAAGAGATTCGAGAGAAGAACATCTGACACTTGTTCATACAGCTCTCTTAATCAAGGCTTTGTATAAATATTCATGATTATTTTTCGAGATTTCATACGAGTTGCTGCGATAGGAGTTATTTTCGTAATTAACGAGCAAACAGGGTTGGCCTCTTGTAAAGCTTAAAATACCAGTTTATCATTAATTAATCAATTGGTTTGTGTTTGATTAGCGAATATCTTCTTATTATCTATTATTATTTGGATTTGATGTAACGATACGCACATACATCACTATTATTATTATGTAGAAATTTATGAAAAAACAGTAATGGAATAGAGAGAAAAAGAGTCTATTGAAATAACATGATTATCACTACAGATAAAAATTCCGTGGTTCTAAAAATTCATGCAAATTGGAAATTTTCCGCATTTACGAGATTATTATGAATCGGAACGAATTGATGAATCGATAATTAACAGAACTTCTTCTCATTCTTATTAATTACGATAAGAAAACGAACGACTCACTGACTCGGAATTTACTTCTCGTGGATGCGGAACGCGTCAAGTCTTAAGTGTGAAATTAAGAAATGACGCAGTTAATGTACCGAATCTGTCAAAACGACAGATATTTCCACAAGTGGGACCGAGCGTTGAATCAATCAATCTTCATCATTAATCAAAGATTTTTGTTATTGCACCGATTATCGTATATTGCCAGTGCAATTCGTTATCATTTCTCTTAAATTTGTTACGTATATTGAAGGTTGTGAAAATACCATCAGTTAGTACATTCGCTGTTAAAATTATTTGTTGTATCTGCAAATTCAACGATGATTAAATGCTAATATTCGAAAAAAATATCTGTAATCAAATATAGTTCTTATGGATATACATTTATCTCTTCTTTCTCTTTCTTTATTTATTCTGTCTAATCAATAATAATTAATTACAATAGTGCACGCGATAAATTGTTGACTATTGTATCTACAATGTTGTTACACATATACATTATACGGTTATATTATTGCAGTTATATTTTTTGGTAATTTTTTGAGAATAATATTTTTAATATTTGTGCTTGGCATTATTCATATTTTATTGATTGTCGTTGCTGCAAAACTAAAAATATAGCGGGAAATCGGCTCGCGACACTTATGATTTATTCTCACGCGTGTGACAAACAGGGCATAGCTCTTATTTGTGGACAACATGATGCATGGTCGATAACAACAGAAATGCAGAGCGTGATATATCGTTAAATTATTCTCACTTGTCAAAATATATTCATCTAATCCGGATCGAATTTTCGACACAAATCATTGAAATCTTCCCGTGTCGAAAAAAGTCGTGGGGTTTCAAGTCTACGTTCATCTTTGTTTCTGTGCAAAATATAGCATAGTTATAGCAATAGCACAACTATAGCTATAGCACAACTATAACATAGTTCTATGTATATGCTTTTTTTCTTGGCAAACCCAATTGGCATCTTTCAATTCATATTTTTTTGTGTCTTGCAATTTTAATTTACTTCTATTAAAATATAATTCAATATTTTCAATATATCTCTCACATATACGCGCATACGCTCATATGAAACTTTAGCAAATCAATTTGAATAAACCTTATTGACAGTTTATATAAATATATCTCTCAGTCAGCGATTTTTCTTGAATATAATAAATATAATAATAAATGAGATAATATGTCATATGTTTATTATTCTATTTTGCAGTAGATTATTCTATTCAACTCGACTTTTTATTTTAATTTATTAGATATAAAAATTGACTTTTTGAATTAATTCTCTGTTTCTTACGCATTATTTTTTTCTATGACATCATCATTTAACGCGTTTACTAAAGAATTATAATTCTTATCAGCTGCATGTTTTTTTTTCAACTATATTGACTGCATCATACTCGTTTCCCCTTTTTAATTCGCTCGCCTAAAATCGACAAAATAAATTATATTTGTAATAAACATTCTTCTCAACGATTGGTAGAAAACTGCATTGCGCGCTTATATCTATGGTAACGTAACGCGAGTAATAAATATTCTGCAACACATGAATTATGTAGGGATGCGACTCGTACGAACACATTACAGATTTACTCAAACAACAAGTAGCGGTTATTAGTCGTAGTTTATGCGGACGCGATTCTTATCATTGCAGTGGAACCTTGGAGCCAGTGATTTACTTCGTGGATTATCAACGCTTTCCAATGCATTGTCGTTTCACGCAAAACGGCTATTTCTATTTCCGCTCACGCATCGCGTGGTTTACAAATTATCTGCATTAACAAGAAATTGCACTTTATTGCAATTGCAATCGTTTTATATTTTGTCAGATTATTTGAATTTGTAATTTGTTAAAGTTAAGAGAGAATTTTCTTTTATTAATATGTAAATTTATATGAATTAAGTATGGATTCTTATAACATTTTCATATATAACAAGAGAGATTTCATATTATAATTATATAATGCATTTGTTTGTCAAATTAAATTAAGAACAATTAAAGAAATTAACGCGTTTCATAAAAATTAGATTGTTCAATAATGATCTCGAATTGTCTTCTGTATATATATATGCATATATATATATATACATATGTTTTATATAAAATTTCCAAAGTTTCTTCTGAAAAAATGTACACTAAATTCATCAGTGACGTGAATAAAAAAAATTTTTTTTGAGTATATCAATCTGCAAAAAATCAAAAAAGCTCAATGTCATTACGTAATATAATTGCAAAGAGTAACCTTATAATGTATACCACTATAAGGAGCTCACCTGATCGCTAATCGGCGCTCACTTTCGAAAGCCTTATTCTGTCAAGTTTGCGCTACCGAACGGTTGCCGCGGCATTTTATCGTGATTCGTTGCGGGCAAAGCTGTCAAGCAATCACATCCGTCTGATCTTGCGCGATTAAGATCTTGCCTCTCGATTCCTCCGTTCGTCCGTCCGTTCGTTGGACGAGTCGCGCACGCACGATTTATAATTCATTTCTCTGACCGACAGCCCGTTTGTGATTTCTTTCCCGGCTGCCCTTCTGGGCTTTTTTTTTCTACCTCCGCGAATCTGATACACGTGAAACGCGGCGACGACCGCAGACAATAATGCATTAAACGTCGACAAGCTCGCGTTAAATGCGGCGAGCATATAAACATCCTGTATTTATCGGTGCGCGAGATTTCCGTACGATACGGAAACCAGCATTATGGTTTAAATAATCATCCGGCTGGATGACTATTATGAATATTCATTTTATAACCGTTGGTATTTTTTCCTATTTTCTCTATAATCAAGCAGGACGAGATTAATGTAATATAATGCAATGAGCTCATAATTTGGAAAATCTCTTGGCATCTTTCAATTTCCACGATATATACAGTTTTTGCAATAAATGATCTTTCCAATTTTGATATGCGCGAATCATGTATTATAATTATAATTAATTATCCTCTATGATACTTGGATTATAATAAATTTTTAAAACGACATGAACAAAGCATATTTAAATCGCGATAAGTTTGATAAAGCACGCATAAACGATCATATACATATAAAATATATATCGATTGTGATAATTTATTTATGAAATTTTTAATCATTATTTATAATGCTATTTTGCACAAGTAAATTAATATTCTGGCGTTCAATATTGTTTTGTAAATATTTTAATGCAATTTTTCATTACAAGTAATAAAAACAAGAATACATTCGTTTAGTTTTGAATATTATTTATATATCATCGCCAAGATATAAAATAGATTTCAAAGACATACATGTTTTACGTTATATAATGCGATTATGATCTCGCAATTTTTTTCAACGCGTTAATTAAAACACAATTAGAATCATGATCATGATTTAGTCTCTAATCATTTCTCATTCATGTACGCGCAATGACGAAACAATTTCGATCGCGTCGTTCGCGATTGGCATCATCAGATTTTATACGTCACGGAAGAATCCGCTCCAAGGCTCCATGTATTATTCATTTCTCTGTTAACGGGTATGTTTCGTGTATGTAATAAACGCGAAATGCAACTGACTATGCATGTTTTACGCGAGATATAGCTCGTATTTTAAGTTTTGCGTGATTTCTTGTATTCCGTATAGCTTCATGGTTATTGACGATGTTAAATAGAGATAAAAGGGCTAACAGATAAACGCGCTGAACAAAAATTTTAAATTATAATAGTTGATGAAAAATATAAGTGACTTAAATAATTTATTAAAAATAATTTTTAGAAACTATTAAAATTATATATATTAAATTTCTCTGAAACTATTTGAAAATATCAATATCATATAAAATTGTTAAATAAAATCTGGTAAAAGAGATTTTTTAAAACAAAAAAATAACCATTTTATTTTAATATTCTTTATCTTATATTTCTTCATTCTTATTTATGTAGTTTTAATCGAGGTATTAATATTTATAGATTACTTGACTTAGACATTTATTACTCTTCGCTAAATTAGTGCTATACATACATTATTATACATATGAAAGGATTTTAAAAATAATGCTTTAATCATCTTTCAAAAAATGTGATAGATATCAATCAACAAATGATAGCCATGAAATGAAAATCTTCATAAACCATTAATCTATATCTAACATGAAATTTTAATCATTTTAAATACATTATACGTATCTTGAGTATATACTAAAAAAAATTTTGTCACTAATAATTTGACGCAATTATCAATTTTGTTATCCATACGTTGCATTTATATCTCGTGCTTGTGCGGTTTTAATACGGATAATAAGCCATGCTTTTTATTCTCTCGTAATAGAAACGGTACCTCGAACTTGGCACATGAAACCGGAACTTCATTGCAATCCCGTTGGAGTTCCGGCGGGCGCCTTGTCACCCCCGGCCACCCTCTCGCCACCGGGTAGTCCAAGCATAATCACGCTGCCATCTTCGCCTTGGAGCCCAGGTGTACCGGGGAGCAGTTCGAGCATTGCCTCCGCTAGTGCATCTTCGGGCCTTTGTCAATCCGTCCCTGATCGTTTCAGCGCCTTCACCCTCGTCTCAAATTACAATCCCGATTTGAGACTGCAAAATCTACCACTCAGCTCTAACGTTGCCGCGCGAGGTAAGCCGCGAGATTCGTCACCTTGCAAATTCGCCAAAATAGTGTAACGGAATAGCATGGAGTAGAGTTATAAAGGGAGTTATATATAGAGGAAAATGAAAAAGAAATACCTCGAATATTACCTAACTATATGTTTATGCATCTATTATTTCTGTGTGTATGTGTTTGTGTATAAATCGCGCGAAATCCATTTTAAATATCATCTATTCTCTTCCCCCAATATCACACTAAATCTATAAGATGACATAATTTGTAAATTCAGAGTTACACGCGAGGATTATGACGCATTTCCTTAACATGATTACCTTTATTGTCTCAGATATGCGGTGCGGACTGATGTACGGAGGTTACGGGGCATCCGGGGGTGCTTGGTGGGCTCGTCACATGGGCCTTCTGCTGCCACATTCTTTGCTCCCGCCTACAAGAATCCCGTCCCAACAGACGACACCGGTAACAAATTGTTCGCCCATTCATCCGGAACCTCTCAGTCCGGCACGTCCCGGATCACCGCGAAGATGTACACCGGAGAAAGCCAAATTCGGTGAGATTTGAATATTTTTTAAAGTCAATCTCTAATATATTAAATGTTCATATATCTTCACATGACCAAAAAAGAACTCTTGTTAAAGAGTAATATAATTATTTAAAGCTACAGATCATACAAAATGTAAATTTAAATATATTATTTTCAACCATTTTTAAATAGTTGTCTAAATAATAATTTATTACGTTTATCTCTTGATATTACATTAGATATATCAATCAAAAATTCTTTAATTATTTAATGAATTGTACGAGACAATTAAGACTATATATGCAATTTTAATAAACGCAAGGATAAAACACGAATGTATTAATTAAATGATTGAGCATCTTCCATTGATAACGGTTAAATTTTTAGAAGGATAAATTCAACAAAATTGTTTTTATCTGTTTTTTTTTCGATAAACTTTTTTAGAGCGTTTGAAATACCTTTTTATAAAAGTAGAACGGCTAACGAGTAATTATCGGTAAGTGGGTGCTATCGATCGATCAACGTTGTCACACGAGGCATCATTTATAGCCGTCGCTCTCGATTTTGCTGCACGGATACTAATTACGACCAATTAATTTATATCTCCTAACTGCATGTGTCTGCATACATGACATGCAAAAACTATAAAATTTTCCTATCCCTTTAAGATCAACTATAAATTCATTCTCTCTCGATATCATAATGTTTTAGCAATAATATGGAATTTTTTGACTCTTTGTATATATTGTCCATGTTACAAATTACATTCAATTTATAAGGAATTATTTATATGTAAACGCTTAATATACATCGGCATATTTTGCTATATATTCAGGATATAACCAATATATATATATCAGTATATATGCATTGTCTACAAATTTTATTTCTTGAATGTGTAAACTATAAGACTATAACTATAAAACTATAGACTATTTATATGCAATAATAAAAAATTTTTATAATTTCTTATTTTTTTATATGAACAAGGAATTTATCTTTGCATAATTTTAAACAAAAAACTGTATTAGTTCTAAATGAGAAACAAATAATTAAATGACGGAAAAGACGGACGGTTTTTCATTTCAGAAGAGGAGGTGCCATTGAACCTCAGCACGAAGCCGAGCGATGTCTCGTCAAGTATCGGCAACAGGAAAAGTGAAATCTGGTCACCGGGCTCGGTTTGCGAGAGGGAGGCCAGGGAAACGAGAGCACCGTCCTCCAGGAGTCCGTCCTCGACCCCTGTAATTACGCGGCAAATTCATCACTCGCCGCTTACTCCGCCCTCCTCGACCGAAAGGACTTTTCAAGTGAGTGTTAATATATTGTATCTCTCCCTATCCTCTTTTATTTTATCTCGCGAACCAGAACCGCTAAAATTGTTTATTCCAAGAACGAATGACTCAATGTTGCGTGTGACATGAAATAACACTTAAAATAATCCAAACGCAACGTAGTTCATTATGATTTTTAACATTGCGTGATAATACAACAGAAGTCTGTTCGAAAAATTATTATCGGTGTGTCTCGTAAAAACTATCCCGCTTTATCCCAGTCGACTCACAATCGGTAAAATGGGAAAAAAAAACTCGACATATCAGTTACTTAATTTGAGAATCACGAAGAAAAAATCGTAAAGAAACATTTTTACGATGTGGTTCTCTACGAAGATCACGCGGGCTTCGGAAGATATACAACAAGCTTTCGAAAAGAAGTGATATTGGTTTTGGAAATCTCAGACCCGCGGCTTCTCCACGATATTTGGTCTTATCGGCAAGTGAATCGTGAAATAGTGATACACACATACATAGACGTCTGATGTCAATGATTTTACGAGATCGACAAACACTTGACTCGAACTTTCGATGACACGTCCTGATATCCTGACTTCGTAAAAAAAGCTTTGATTTTCGTGCACGGGGCTTGTATCGATCGTCTGATTGCCTCTAAATAACGCATGACCATTATTACTTATCGACGGTAATTGATCCCGTTTTAGCGACCCTCCTTCTTACGCCTTTCTTTTATATATTTTTGAGTCTTGATGCGATCTATCTATTCCGATACACATATAGATATTTTAAATAATCTATAAACTCAACTGATTGATTTTAGAAGTCTAACTGATATTAATAGATAGAACAGATATTAGTGTGATTTATTTTTGTCTCGCCATTAATAAGTTATTTCATTATATTTTAATGAACATAATTTGTATATACACAATAGAGAGAGAGAGAGAGAGAGAGAGAGAGAGAGAGGCATAGCCTCTTTATAACGCTGTCCTATAAAAATTCACGTTTTATAAAAAAGCTAGATTTTTTAAATGAAATAATTAATATAAAAAATAAGAGATTTGATAGCTATTTTGCATTAATAATTAATTTTTAGATGCGCAAATATTACGATAAAAAGTATTGTTAATTTCGAATATTTAAAAATAATACGATGTACAATATTGATAAAGATTAAATAAGAATATTTAGAAAGAAATTAAAAGTTCTCTTATCAATTGTATTTTTAGTCAATGCCTTTTAGATAAGTTACTTCTACTATAGTGATTCTTCTGTAACTGAAAACAAGGACATTATTCTCGACCAGATTAATAGTTTACGATCTAAGCTTTTCAGAACGTGACAGCTTTTGAAAAAGGTCGCCGATGATCGATATGTGGAACTTCGTTTCTTTTGTTTTGTTTTTTCACGAGTCATGGCAGGAAAGTGCTCTTCGTCAATCTGATGATCAAGTCACGTTGATTTTCTTGAAAATCGATATTTTTTTATCGCGAACAGAAGAAGCGGTTTATCTCAGACGAACGTTAACTGCGCGTATTTTAAACGATCTATTATATTTACTTTGCAACACAGTATAGTTCCAATTATTACGATATAATTTCGATAAATTTTTAAATCGAAATATCTTGCATATTATAGCAATATGTACTCGTATATCTAAGTAAATAACTGATGTATTCTACATAGATGGACAAAAAAAGGAAAGTTTCAATAGATTATTATATAATAATTTGTTTTACTTTACGGCAAATATTTAATATTTTATGAAATATTTATTTCACGCAAGTCAAATAATCTGTTCCTCGTATTTCTGATTGTTAGTAATAAACCGATCGATACATAGCCGTTTTTATTTCACGGCGCAATATAAATTAAAATTCCCATTTTTGTAATTTCAATCCTTTCGAATGAATAAGTCACAGGACATTTATTTGGTTAAATAACCGTTGCTTTAATATACATACGCTTTATAATATACGAATCGTTAATAGTGAAAATTAATCACAGACTGATAATAATTAAAATTTTTCGTAGGGAATAATCGCGTTTTCTCTTAAAAACATGCCATCAATATAATCGCACAGTCAGTTTCTTTTTATGTATTTGTTATATGCAAATCATAGTATTTTTATAGCTTCTGTTGCGAACACTGATAAAAAATAATCATTTTGCAAAAATATTCTCACAAAAGTATATTTGACACTCTATAAAGAATATTCATAAAATATATCATTATATCATATTGGAAATATATCATATTGGAAAAGGCTCACTGCATATCATTTTCCATGTCGTAAAAGAAATATGATCGGCGTTAAATGTTTACGCTTAAATGAGATGTCATCATTAACCATCACGCATCTGTTACAATGTAAGCATATCTAATTAACATAACGAAGTAATCTCGACGAATGAGTCATTGAAAAAAGAAAAACTGCTTTCGCTCGTCTTCAGCCTACTTCATCATGACGCGGTGTCGCGACATTTCCTCTCGGTACACACAGAAAAAGAGAGAAAGAAAGAGAAAGAGAGAGAGAGAAAGAGGGAGAGAGAGAAGCGACTGTTTTACATACATATCGAGTGAAAACCGGTCGATCTCCGTTCCAGAAAAAAATCACACGGCGATACATGTGGAGTCACGCGATACGAATTTCTTCGGGGCGCGTAAGTACCCTTAAGTACATCGGGGCGAGGAAACGGGTCAAACGTTTGACGAATATCGGACCTCGATACAAAAGAGACCTCGCCGCAATTACGTGTGATTGAATGGAAGTAGAGAAACTCGCCTCGGCCGTGGTTTTACGTCCACGACACGTAACCGTAACCCGACATATTAGGGTATGTAGGCCGCATATATGTACGAGCGTACGCGAGCACACATACATATATACGATTTAGTCAATGCCTTTTAGATAAGTTACTTCTACTATAGTGATTTTTCTATAACTGAAAACAAGGACATTTCTCGACCAGATTAATAGTTTACGATCTAAGCTTTTCAGAACGTGACAGCTTTTGAAAAAGGTCGCCGATGATCGATATGTGGAACTTCGTTTCTTTTGTTTTGTTTTTTCACGAGTCATGGCAGGAAAGTGCTCTTCGTCAATCTGATGATCAAGTCACGTTGATTTTCTTGAAAATCGATATTTTTTTATCGCGAACAGAAGAAGCGGTTTATCTCAGACGAACGTTAACTGCGCGTATTTTAAACGATCTATTATATTTACTTTGCAACACAGTATAGTTCCAATTATTACGATATAATTTCGATAAATTTTTAAATCGAAATATCTTGCATATTATAGCAATATGTACTCGTATATCTAAGTAAATAACTGATGTATTCTACATAGATGGACAAAAAAAGGAAAGTTTCAATAGATTATTATATAATAATTTGTTTTACTTTACGGCAAATATTTAATATTTTATGAAATATTTATTTCACGCAAGTCAAATAATCTGTTCCTCGTATTTCTGATTGTTAGTAATAAACCGATCGATACATAGCCGTTTTTATTTCACGGCGCAATATAAATTAAAATTCCCATTTTTGTAATTTCAATCCTTTCGAATGAATAAGTCACAGGACATTTATTTGGTTAAATAACCGTTGCTTTAATATACATACGCTTTATAATATACGAATCGTTAATAGTGAAAATTAATCACAGACTGATAATAATTAAAATTTTTCGTAGGGAATAATCGCGTTTTCTCTTAAAAACATGCCATCAATATAATCGCACAGTCAGTTTCTTTTTATGTATTTGTTATATGCAAATCATAGTATTTTTATAGCGTCTATTGCGAACACTGATAAAAAATAATCATTTTGCAAAAATATTCTCACAAAAGTATATTTGACACTCTATAAAGAATATTCATAAAATATATCATTATATCATATTGGAAATATATCATATTGGAAATATATCATATTGGAAAAGGCTCACTGCATATCATTTTCCATGTCGTAAAAGAAATATGATCGGCGTTAAATGTTTACGCTTAAATGAGATGTCATCATTAACCATCACGCATCTGTTACAATGTAAGCATATCTAATTAACATAACGAAGTAATCTCGACGAATGAGTCATTGAAAAAAGAAAAACTGCTTTCGCTCGTCTTCAGCCTACTTCATCATGACGCGGTGTCGCGACATTTCCTCTCGGTACACACAGAAAAAGAGAGAAAGAAAGAGAAAGAGAGAGAGAGAAAGAGGGAGAGAGAGAAGCGACTGTTTTACATACATATCGAGTGAAAACCGGTCGATCTCCGTTCCAGAAAAAAATCACACGGCGATACATGTGGAGTCACGCGATACGAATTTCTTCGGGGCGCGTAAGTACCCTTAAGTACATCGGGGCGAGGAAACGGGTCAAACGTTTGACGAATATCGGACCTCGATACAAAAGAGACCTCGCCGCAATTACGTGTGATTGAATGGAAGTAGAGAAACTCGCCTCGGCCGTGGTTTTACGTCCACGACACGTAACCGTAACCCGACATATTAGGGTATGTAGGCCGCATATATGTACGAGCGTACGCGAGCACACATACATATATACGAAGTTTTTGGGTGAAAAGGACGTTCTTGCTGCTCTCTCTACTTGATCATTTTATTGTTATGAGTTATTTTGAGTTATATCTATCTATTTTATTATTGATTTATACCTCCTATATTTTAAATATTTTAAATATTTATTACGACAATAATTTTAATATTTTTTAGAATAAATTATAAAAATTGTTTAGCATATCGTCGTGAATTTAATCCAATGCTAATTTTTGAATTACTTTGTTACTCTGATAGATATGACGTCTTCTCATTTTATTTATATTTTAATAAATTAAAGAGATATTTAATAAATTAAAGAGAATTACACAAATTTAAATAACAGATCACACTTAACACACACACACACACACACATATTTTTTCTAAGCAGTTCTTTTAGATTCTTCTAAATTCCCTCTCCGTAAGAATTATGCTTAAATTTAAAAAAAAAACATCTTAAGCAACGCGAAACCTATCCTCTCGTAATTATCACAATTTTTATGGTATATAAATACCTTAGCCGTGGGAAGCTACAGCCTCCTTTATTTAATCCACGCCTTCGTCGACAAACCGGCAGATGTTCCGACAACGGGGAGAAAAAGAGCCGGACAAAAGAGCGGCGCAAGTGATTAATGGTAATTACGCGATTTCGAGCGCCGCGAATCGCGAGGAGAGCGCAGAAACCAAAAGACGGCCGAAGAGATGAAGGCGCGGAACATGCCGTCTCGGAACTCTCTCGCGGCTTTATTTCTGAGCCGTACCGGAAACAGACGCTTTCGTGCGGTGACAATGGCGGGACCGCCTCGTCGTCTCCGTTCTGTCACCGCTCGTCTCACCCTCCCTGCCTTCCCACAATCAAGCCATGTTTCCTCCGCGATCTCTCAACAGACGTTCCGATGGTGCTTATTAACGAAAAACTCCACCTCCTCCGCGCCGCTCGCTTTTCTTTCACCCGAATCCGCGAACGGGACGACGCGTCCCACCGCGTTGACCGTTCCGAAAGTATCTTGCCAGATGGACGACAGAGAGTAATTAAGGGTGACAATTGTTATGCGTGGGAGTCGTTACTATCGACTGGTGCGCCGCGACCATGTATTGTGTGACGAGACCATGCTGCTTGAATTACAGTTAAATGGTGTAGGGCTTTTAAATATATTCCTCCGTCGCTTAACTTATCTCGAGTTTAAATTACGATCCATATGAGCCGTTCTAAATAACGAAAAGCTATATTAAAGCAGAAGATTATTCCTTTTAGATATGCCTTTAGATATTTTTTTGCACACATTTGCAAAAATAATTTTTGATGCTAATGTCACGTCTGGCAATCCTTTAGAGAAGCAAACGTAATACTACAATGATGATCGCGATTAGCCGCGTACAATTATTTCTCTAGATTACCAATTTTGCTTTCAGTCTCGGGATCAGATGACGAATATTAAAATCCGCGCGTGACTATTGCCAAACGAGCCGAATGTCGCTCGTGAAGATAGGTCGCTTTTCTACATATTGATCGCGGCATAACGTGAATCATGCGTACTTGCACTCGCGTACTCGCGCGCGCGCCCGCCCGCGGTCCGCGTGTAATAAGATTCCGCATATTCATATGCCATATATATTGTCAGCCTGCCACGCATCAAACCGCGCTGCCGAGACATTGTAACGACTGGCGCCTATGTGACAATGAGCTAGAAAAGAAACAGAGAGAAACAGAAAAAGCACAAAGAAATACA
>NW_021853485.1:5226957-5251361 GCF_003651465.1 Formica exsecta
TTCGTGAACACAGGTGTGCATAGCGTCCTGACGTTCAGGAGCGCCTTCCGTCTACCTTGTCGTCTGCATTCATTCCCTTCTTATGCGTTCGCATAAGAAGTTGAAAAGTGGGAGACTTTATGGCGTTAGAGAAGTAATGCAGACTCGTAATATATTTTATGTACTTTTTCGAAACGTAATATATTTTACGGCGATTATATGACAACCGCTATAAATGTGAGAAACAATCCAAGTTTCGAGCGAGGAACGAAAATTTAAGGAAATGAAGAAGACTGAGCATAACTTATTATTATAATGCAATATGTGTTGAATTTCAGATATTTCTATAATAGATAAATTTTAGCAAATTTTTGAGGAAATATAGTTGAACCAACATTGATAAAATCTATTAATTCTTAATAATTATATTAATATACTAATATATGCAAAATGTGATGAAGATTTCACGATCACAAAATTGAGAAGGCATAACTGCAGAAAAAATTTTCTTAAGAGAGACATAATCAATAACGCGTGTGATGTGCGAGAACATGAGCTGTCAAAAAGGAATTGATAAATTAGCTACATAGAGGTTTAACAGTTAGACGATGGTGATTTGTCAGCAAAGGAAATTTATATTTAACAGCAAAATGAAAATAACTCTACTTTACTAGGCTCGCAAAATCGTAGTAAAATTAAAAATGATAATTAATATTAAGATATAATTAATAAATAATTAATAAATATTAAAATATATATTTCTTTATCAAACAGGCAAGATATGTAGTAAGGTGTATATGTAAACCATTTGCTTTTTGTTTGTTATAATAGTGTAAGCAGTGCGGTAAAGCCTTCAAACGGTCAAGCACACTCAGCACTCACTTGCTGATCCATTCTGACACGAGGCCTTATCCCTGTCAATATTGTGGCAAAAGGTTTCACCAGAAGTCAGATATGAAGAAACACACCTACATCCATACTGGTAAGTCTTCAGCAATTCAGTGCATCTCGATTCGATTTCCAATGTCTGCATGATATAAAAATTAATTTTTAATCACGATTAATCATGCGGCAAATTATAAACGGTGTTTATTATTATTTGAACAACTTCATTACGAAAATTTCCTTTTCATTTCTTGTTTTTCGTTTGGCTCGCATTGATAGAATTATGAAAATCCTAGCTCACGCGTGCGCGTTTATAAATTTATTAGAATGTCTACATAGAATTTCTACGATGTCATGTATTAAGTATTTTATACACACGCAGGAAATGGGAAAAAGTCATCATTGCATACATAAATATTAGACAGATAAATGCTGTTTATATGAAGAGGATTATATTCATTACGAAAAGAGATTCTACATCTAGTTTAAAAATACAGAAATTAATTGTTTGCATATCAGGTTACTAATATGTTTTATTAGTGCACGAACTGCCTAAAGAGTATATCAGAAAGAATTCAATGTCAGTATAATCGGAATTATACCTGCATTTTAAATACGTAATAATCCAAACTTTATCATTTTTGTCCTAAGACATGTTCTATTTTCGAACTAAGTTCGTGAAAAAAAAAGTTAAATATAATTCAAAATTATATCCAATTTTCTAATAAAATAATATACTATAATAATATAAATTTCGTAGTAAAATAATCATACCGTTCACATGTATGTCCAAACAATTAATTTCGATTTCAAAATGAGCGGAGGTGTATATGATCGCCCTCAATATTTTATACAATACATAAAGTCTCAGAAATACAATACGCTTCTCCGATCTCTTTGTCATCATTTTCGCGCATCTCTCTAAAGAGATTGTAATGCGCTTACCGGACAAAGCAGGCGACCATATGACAAAGTTTTGGCATACGAGACTTGCGTGTGTATCGATAATTGCATTCGTTGGTAACAAGCCTCCACTTATGTATATCTAATTTTTACGTTGCGGCTATACTCGTGCAACTCAAGTTTTATCCTCGGAATTACAGCTTGTCGCATGTTCTCTCTTAAACTTCTTCTTTCTCTACGGTCTTCGACCAAATGTTGCTGCTGCATATCACCGATCGATAACTATATTGTTAGTAACGAGTCTCTCTCCTTAGGCTCTACACCCGAACGAAAAGACCCAAGCGAGTGGTTAAAAATAGGCTCGATAATAGAATGGCGTGATATCAAACGATTGAATTGGTTTCGACTTTCAACACTATATTCTTTTTATCGTAAACGATGTTTTCGAACAGCGTCTTAATTAGACAAGTATTTGAAGACAAATTATAAAATAATTTTAATTGTTATTATAAACTCACGGTTATATATATATTTAACTCTTTGCATTTGTATATCTGCTCTCAGTTGTCTAGATTACCAGGTTCTAAGTTCAAATTATTACGAATGCAAAGGATTAAATTTAATTTCGTCTGCCTTGAGTTGCAATTTCATATTGTCATTCTTTCTCATATTTTGTCATCTGTCTCCAAACGCATACTGTTCTTCATAGCACTTGAAAAAGAACGTGCGATCGTGTCTTTGATGGGTGATTTCAGAATTATTTATAAAGACTCTGTATCTTGTTGCCATCGTGGTAAGCTACTTTGTGTATTATTCAGACTATTGGTGTCCTGTGATCGGCCGAATGTTCGAACGCAGGTCGCGCATCGTAAATTGTCGAAGACGAGAAGAATTTATTCTCTTATAGTTTCTGAGAAACGACGAATAAAGTTCATAGACCTCGATAATTTTATAGAGCCTATCTTAATGTCTTTTTAAGATTTCGAAAATAACATGCATGAGAAGCAAGAAATAATCTCATTTTATTCATAATAAATCTCATAATAATTTTAATTATATTTATAAATCTAATATATATAATTTTATAAAATAAGATTGATTGAGTATCGATGATACAACCCTAATAGAGTTAAACTCGTTAATATCTACACAATGTGTTGATTTTGGGACAGATCATATGCATATTGTAATAATATAGATACATTTGTTAGAGTATACAAAAATATTTTACCCAAATATTTTAACAAATTAAAATATTTGTCCTCCCCCTCACAAAAAAAAAATTAAATATTCTTTCCATACTTTGTAAATTAAAATATTAATTTTATTAATATTTCAAGACATCATTAATGTCACTTGATTCATTAAACATAATAAGCCTCGTGTGCATTATTCGCAGAGTAGGCTTATAAAAAGTTGCATTTGCTTGATGCGCGTTATCGCGTAAATGACATTGCGTTGTAGTGCTCATTTATTCAATTCAATGTGACGGAGGACGGAGGACGAAGGGACTTGTGACCGCACCTTTATATCGATGTGTGCATTTAAACGCGACCTGCGGTGCATCTTCAATAGGGTGTCTCCATGAATGTCGCACCCACGTCTCTATGCAACTGACCCTTTTCGCATATGAAAGAATCACGCAGAGGGCATATACGCGACACTAGGAATCGATATCACGCCATCGTGCACTTTAGATAGGAAAGGGAAATAGAAGAGAAATATTATATAAATCTAAAGCTTTTGACATATTTTGTTATGCCTAATAAAAGTTATCAAATGGAATCTTTTAAACGGATCTTAAAGAACCTTCTTTGTTGTAATTATTGAGATATCTTACAATGTTTATATAATACTTTATCCATAGAGATAAATCATTAGTGTGTTATATACTTTCGACATCATGATTATTATCATAAAAATTCGCGATACAGAAATATTACGGTTTCAAATAATATGAAGAAAATCACTCGTTAATATCTAGATACGCAAAATCGGCAAAATATTTTTCGTCGTTTCATTCGCGATAGTGATGACAATTATCCTTTCACAATATAAGCCAGAAAAAGTGGATTGGCATGCAATCAGATTAGCTCTGGATTTGATTCATTCGAGGTTTGTCGCCGCGAGAGACTCAAATGCGAACACGCACATTGCCCACAATAAATATATCGGCAGATCATCAGTCTGTTTCGTATGGAAATCGTGTTTCGTCACGCACACGCAAACGGTTATTTTTCTTTCTTTCGCCATACAAAATCGCCCGAAGCAGAAATTTGCCCGCCATATAACAAATAGTAAAAGTCGTTATTAACTATTATTAACGTAACAACTACAGAATCATTGTTATTCTTTAATTTTCATAATTTTCGTAATTATTTCAAGTCATAATTTTTAAGAAGTATTTAAAAATTCGAAATATTATTATATTATGTTTCTTGAATATTATTAACGATATTAATAAATACGATAGCAACTACAAAATAATATTTTTTATAATTTTAATAAACTGAAAGTTTATATTAGTAAAGTTTATATTAATCATATTTTTTTATGATTATTATTGTATTTATTAATATCGTTAATAATATTCAAGAAACATAATAAAGTTTACGTTGTCTTTTAAATAATGCAAAATGAAAAGAATGATTTAATTTAACATAATTACGTGAAAATTTAGTACGTATTTAGTGGAGTTGGATCTTGATTTTTCGGACGCGACGCAAGATCATAAAATGACACAAGATTCATTTATTTTGACTCATCATTCGCATCATTAAAGGCAATTACTGAACGACGAATTGTTCCCATATAAAATAAAATGTAATTTAGACGGAAAATGCATTTCTGCGGCGCCGTGCATCAAAAAGTGATTTTGTACTCCAATACCGAGTGTATCTAGCAAACATCCACAATCGCACGATTTTCTCCATAATTCAGAGCAGCTTATTATCGGCAATTTCTCAAAAAGAAAATAACTGTATTTGCTAAATCCTAAAACAATTTTTTCATAGAGAAATGTAGATTTTTTGCTAAAATAGTTGCCTGGCGCTGTGAAATATTCATAAAACGCAATGTGCATTTTATGTTTTCCATAACATTACCACGAAGAAACTAGGAATTCTTGGCGTATATTTTAATATTTGAAAATATACATGTAGCAGCGTGTATATATTCTAACTAGAGTAATAATATAACAAAATCTCCCTTCGATAAGGAATTAAATGAAAACTATAGCATGATTAAATTACATTGTACCCAACGTCTAGGTATGCCGTGCATGTTGTTATTATAAGTATAAATTACTTAATATTTGTATGATTCGTAATTATTTAATTATTTAATAAATGTATAATTTATTAATTTTTAATTATTTATTAATTTATTATTTTTTAATTATTTATTAAATAATTTAATAAATGTATTTCACTAAAACAATAATCTTAATGAAGAAGTGAGTAATCAAAAATATTTCGGCGATTGAACACACACATTAAGCCATCCAATAAATCAAATCGCACGCATATATGCATAATATCAAGTGACTAGTGGCTGATCCAACCCCGGTGTGTATTGCGTATCCAATCGCGTTTTTCTTAAACGACTATCCCGTAATAAAAGCGGGACATGAAAGAAAGCGTCGATGGGGAGCGATAGGAACACGTTTTAATAGCGATTTAATCAGCTGCCTCGGCCACGTTTTCTCGTGGAAACGACCGGAAGGAGCGCATGTACGATGGGAAACGGTCTGTTTGTCGCGCGCTAAGCGAGTTTCCGGCACGACACGTGCCCGACACGAGTCGTCGTCGGGCGTGCGTGTCCCGCGCTAATTAGCGGCTAAGGGAGTAAGCCGTCGTCGTCGTGGGTTAGGAGTTACAGAAGAAAGGGAGTGTAGTGTCCTCGAAGAACTCGCTCTAGCCACTTTGTGCTTTCTATGTTTTTTTCACGAGGGGTGATCGTAATGCGAATTTAATCGATCCTTCCTAAGCGGCAATTTTTCACTATCAATTTCGCTTTCTTGCATTGCGATACCGCGCGAATAGCTAACCGAAATATTCGAGATTTATGTATTAATTGAAAGACGCGATGGTGTAAGAGCATACACAAATAATATTGAACTATTCACATTTAGTTAAATAAATAAACGGTTTTATAATAATAAAAATTCAGTTTTTGTAAATAATTTAAAAGTTAGACAATTTATGATAATTTTCAGAAAAGCTCACGTATGTTTCTTAATGCGTCACCAAGCAGCCTTCTTGAAATGTAATTGCAAGTGATAATAAGGTTATTAAAGTCTATTAAAAATACAACTTATGGTTTAAACTGAAAAAGCGTAATTTAACATGGCTCACACACACGGTCAAAAGTACATTTAATGTTCATAATTATAATAATATTAGAAATATTCTATGGATTATGTAATCAATGAAGTAAAATTACTCAAGGAAAAAATTTTTATTCAACACTACAGTCGAATATATTAAAATAAACGAATAAATTACGAACAAAACAACGCAGACGTTCAAAAGTAAATGACGGGAAAATAACGCAGATGTTCAAAATTTTATTGTCTTTAAACGTGGCAAAGTATACCAATGTAGTTATATGGTATGTGTATGCGTGTGTAGTTGATAGTAATAATATTTATGTGCGTGAAAATTCTTTTTTTTTCTCATAGAAGAACACATCGTCCTATCATTAAAGCTTTTTTTAGAGGAAACGCTCTATAGCTTCAATCATTTTACGAAGAACGTATATCATTAATAGTATCTTTTTCCAGGAAATAAAGATTCAAAGATATTTCGATAAATGTTCGACAAAGACGTTCTTGGGAGAAAATATGTTCTATAGCTTCAATTTTTCTAAGTGTAAATGCTTCAATGATCTCTCCTAATGTGCGGCGAAATAATATCTCTCATCCAAAGAATAAAGATTCAATGATATTCCAACAAAGTTTTTCGCGACGAAAGCGTATCCTATAAATAATTCCTAGACGTGGAATAGGCGCCAGAGGTCTCATTGTCACTATCGTACGGACGGTGTCTTTCTTAGGGTAGCGATGTCGCCGCTACAATTTGATTTCTTACATAATTGACAATCACTTTATCACGCTTACTGCGTCTCCACTCACGGATATATTTCGCGCAAAATGTAAGAAAAATATAAACTATGTCGAAGATACATTGTTTTATCAAGATTGTACAATAACTTGGTTCGATTAATCGATTGAATGTTAAAGTGTCGAACGACAAACATAGTTTGCATTTTTCCGCAAACTGTTAGCTGTTGGGAAGACTCTTAAATTTTAATATCAATCGTTTCGAATTTTCAGCATATTGATAAATAAATGTCAATTGATCCAATAAGTTAAAACTTTACTATCTCTCATTAAATTTTTTTAGATTCGGAAGGAAACATTAAACACTAAGATTCCAAGAAATAAAGTTGATAATTTGATTAGAAAATTACAGGTGATTATCACTGTATTTTTCTCATAAGAATTACTAACGTACAATGCTTGATTTTCTCCGAATATATTCTCGTAACTACAGAAAAAGTTCAAGTAATGACACTTATTTATACGATGAAAGGTACTTATTGATCGATCAATTATCATCGCGCGATCGATTGATCGGCGAATCGCGCACGGATCGAAGGCACCATCACCGTCAATGATTCACTCTGAGACATCTGAATACGCGCACTATAACGGACAGCGCACATATATACTTGCATAATGCATTTCGTGTCGTCGCAACAAAATTATTCATCGCGCGGGGATGCAAACCCGTCATCTATAGTGCAATGCGTATCGATGTAATCGGGCCACGATGACGGTCATTGACGAAAAAAAAAAAAAAAAAATGTTGCCTCCCGCGCAAAACACTTTGCGCACACTTTTGCCATTATCAAAAGCACACTTTTACTCGATAATTTAGATTCGTCCGCCCGGACTTTTCCCATCGAACGGATCGATCGCGCGACAGGGTCCCTCCTCGTTCACCCCTAGCTTAGCCGGAAAGGGCAAGAAAAGAGGAGAATACAGGAATAAGTCGGATTGCGATGATCGCTTCCGGCGATCGACCTGAAGAAACAACTTTTTCCGCATGCCAGGCAGCAATTGGCAGAAAAAAATACAGCCGCTCTCGGTGATCGCTCGCCGACTGCACATTTCCGGACACGAACTTTCGCCTATGCAGGTATTCCACGGGTAATGCGCGCGGAGCATAGTATGTATTCTGTACCTCATCATTCGTTCAAACAACCGTCGTGAACGCTCTGAAAGAGTAATCGTGTCGAATACGCGGGTATCAAACGAAATGGTATGTTGTGTCCGGCAAATTGTGCTGGCAAACGTTATGATTCTCATCGAGCCCTGGGCGAGCGGGAAAACAAAGAAAGGGGCGTTCGGTGGGTTTTGACAAAACTTATTGTTAGTTCATCATATCATTGCTAGATGTGTCATTTTATCAACGTTTATTGTACTATTATGTTTATTGTCGAAGATTTTGTCTCTCGTCGATGAAAAATTGAATTATTTCAACGTTAAAAACAACAAATCTTATTTCGTATCTACATGAGAAATGATCCAGAAAAATTTTAATTATAATTATGAAACAGACAATTCTCTCAGACAACAAGTTGACACTTTGCCTAAAATCGTTAGACTATCGGATATCTTTGATGAACTTTGAATGCTTCACCAACGCGAAAAATCCGCACAGAATCGATTCTTTATCTCTCTCTCTCTCTCTTTCTCTTTCTCTCTGTCATCACAGTCGATATCGCTGCTATTACATCATGTTCGTTAAAAAAGACCTGCATAATTAAGAGGACTCGCTCCACTATTGTATGCGTAATACACGAATGCGTACACATACAGAAGCGCGCTATTCGCTCCTATCATTATAATCGGCCGCGAAGCGAACGTTTCAGCCGGTAAATATTTAAGTCGACCGGTAAGGGGCCGGTAATGAGAGTCGAGATGGATCGATAGGCATAGTACGTAGGATGAGGTGTATACGCACGTACGTATGGGTCGCTGACACTCTCGATAAATATTGTCCGGCAAGCCGCGCGAATCGTACTTTTCTTCCCTTGCGTTTGTGCGAGAGAGATGATATCGTCGCGGAGAAATTAAAAAGTCTAAGGCAAACATCGCGCTGTCATACTTTTCTCCTCTTTTCCTGCGAGTCACCCTTCCTCCGAATGATATATAAAAATGTGCTTCATTACGTTGGTTTTGAAAGGCAATTGGACGAAGATGGCAAATGTGATTTAATCGCCGCTTCGATCCAAATATTATATAGTCCCTTCTTCAAATGAATTAACTAAATATTAGCGATTACGATTGTATTGCGTTTTAAGCACTAAAGATCTTATCAAATTATTTCTAATATTACTTTCATCATTTTTCCATCAAGTTTTATTAGTTTTAATTCCGCAATGTGTTTTTCAAGTCAACAAGATCATAAGGGCCACGAAAGTCTCCGAATTATGAGTGCAAAATTCTTTTAATAAATTTCTTAATAAAACTTTGTACGTAAAGGATACGTTCTTATTTCGCTACTTCGATATTGCCGTCCTTAAAATTGTATAGTTGTATTTTTTGCGTACTTTATCTCGTTCGTTATGTAGTAAAGAGATACGTCTTCGCAAAATAAAAAGTCGGTAAAAGAAAATATTCGTAATATAACAATATCGCACATGTACTACTGAACAAAATCCTAATTGCATACAGGAGACACATGCGGATGTAATTAATCGTATTTATTTACTGCAATTAAATAAGAGCATTTGTAATTTTTTTATGATTATCTTATTCATTGTCGCTAAAGATACACAGAAAATTTATTATAAAATACGAAGCAATCTATTGATGCGTTCGCTCTAGAGTATTAAAGTCTGATTGCACTTTTTTCTGCATCAAGCAATACGATATAAAAATTGAATCGTAGGTGGAACAATTACGATAATTGTATTTTCCTTCGTGTAGTCGTGAAGAATGATAAGAGTGAAACGGCGTGCCTGCTTCAACAAAGCAATACTGTCATCTACTTCGCCATTGTACATACCCATGCTGCAGACGATAATTCTGACGATAATATATCGGAATAAAACGTCGGTAAATTTAATTTAAAGAAAAGAATGTCCGTTTATACATCGACGGCTGCCGATGAGTCAGAACCGCGTCAAGAAAAGAAAGTTTCTTTATTCCGCACAAGATAAAAGATATAAGAAATCGATCTTTGGTTCTTTTGTGTATCAAGTGCTAGAATGATAATTCATACCCGATATTAAAGATCGACTGTACCTCACCTCTTTACTACCGGCAATAACGATAATGTAAAATTAAAATTTACAGTCACTGTCAAAATATAATACAGAGTAACAAAACTTAAACTATAATTTCTCATAGTGAGTGATTATATTCTCCAAAAATTCAAATATGGATATTTAATGTTGCTTAAATAATTTTAATTTTATACTATTTGCAAAGAAATGTTAAAATACATTTTATAATTAATTTTCTAACAATTTATTAAATATTTTTGGTGCTGAACATTTATGGCATTTTTGAGTTTTGCAAATATCTATCAGCTTTAAAACAACTTATCTTAATTAATAAAAGAGAGCATGACGAGCTATCAAATTACTTTAATGTTGTTATATCATTCCATAAACACTTTCGACATTTCATTTCTTTATGCCATTACAATTTAAATTGGATATAAATTCAAACGTTTTCATCACCGATTTTATCTCTTCTCACGCGAGCGTTAAATACCCAGCAATTACTCGCCGTGTTTCACGCACGATGACAACATAAAAAATTTCTTTTACGCGAATAGCTATTCGTTGTTTTCTTTTGCTCGCGATATTTCTGAATTCTCTTTTTTACTGTTCATGCACGCTCATTCGAAAGAGAGGAAAAGAAAGAGATATCGTTCGCGCGCGCAACGTGTCCGCGAGCAGAATTAATTTCTTTTCGATAGAATCTTAACGGCACCTTCCGTCGCGTTACAACGTTCGAAGGCGTCCGTACACTTTTATCGTCGCTTTACAATCGTAAAATTATTTGCTCGGAATTTCGAGAGAGAAAGAGAAGCGTTGTCTCTACAGAACAGCTGTTTGCTCTGTATTATCACCGTCAATCGATCGTCGTTAGACGACCGACGGACTTTTAGAAGATCGTGACAAGAATTTACAAGCGTGTGTAGGGTCAGTCTCTTTTTTTATTATTAGTATTATTATTATTATTATTGCTGTCTACTACGAGGCCGCGATCTGCGTGCAGGATGATCGTTCTTGAACGTCAAGATTCGCGGGAGCGATTAACAGAGAAGTTGTTGATTTTTTTTTTCGTGTAACGATATCGCGAGAGCAATTGCCAGATACAAGATTATGCGGCTGACGTTAATAAATGATAGTCACTCGTGACATTTTCCGCTTTCACCAATGAAACCATATTTATCAGATATTTTCTGCTTTTACTAATGAAATCATAATTAAGATGAAACATCGTTCTATGCGAATAGTTATTATTATTACAGTGATTATTATTACAGATTATTATCGTTGCCAAAATTTGCATACGGGAAAACGATACACATTCTTCCGCACTTTATTTATAAATCATTTTAAGAAAAATCACGAATAGACAGCGCATCCAACATATATATACCAATCGATTATCTTCCGCCACACATGACATCTCACATGATTTTTTATCGATTTCTTTAATTCTTCTACTTTCTTCTATTTTTGTCGAAGATAGTGTTAAATGTATTTTTTATTGTTTATTAGCACGTTGCATATTATTGTCTCAATCGTGCGCAAACACTTTAATTGTTTGTTTTATGTATAAAATAATTATTAATTGCACATTGTGTGTTTGAGCGGGTTGTTGACGAAGGTATTACGATTGTATGGCTAAGTCGTCTTCGGCAAGATCAACCACACAGACTTTAGTCATCATCGATTGACGCGCACACGACTGGTCACATGATTTATTGGTTGATTCAGTTGCGTTTGATTAACCTTGGCTCATTATTCAAGACTGCGCGCTGTTGTTCCTCGCTGATAATCGAATTTGCAACGCGCGCATTCGTAATTCACGTCTTTCTTTTGAGCAGAATTTATTATGCCATCCGCACTTATAACGTGAATTATAATGTGTTGTGATAATCAATACAAATTCTTAATTAATTGATCCGTAATACTCATAACTAGAAATGTAACATCACTCACGGTTTTCAACGAGACATGTTGCAAAACCTTCCAGAAATATTGTTTGAAATATTATCATTCGATATGATAATTGACGGTGTATTCTATTATATGTGTTAATAACAATACATTTAAAGTAAATTAAAAAAATATATTTGCACACGCGCGCGCGTTAATTAAATATAAATAGAAATATATTTAATAGCAATTTTATTTCAGAAAATTAACGTGTGAATTCTGCTTATACATATAATTAGTACTGCTTTATATCTTTTTATAATTACGAGATATGCTTTCTCTCGAAAATTATATTAAAATACGACGGTATTTTTTGAAAATTATATATCTCTTTCCCAAATCAAAATACTGAAAAATGCAACGTACAGCGTACTGACCCCGGATATCTTCCTTGATTTCGTGTTACAGGTGAGAAACCGCATAAGTGCGTGGTGTGCGGCAAGGCGTTCTCCCAGAGCAGCAACCTGATCACGCACATGCGTAAGCACACCGGCTATAAGCCGTTTCAGTGCGGCCTGTGCGACAAAGCATTCCAGAGAAAGGTCGATCTGCGAAGGCACCGGGAAGGTCAGCATCCGGCGGCGCCGGCGCTCGACTATCGCTCTCTTCAGATACCGCCTCAGCAGCCGAACAATAACCGGCGCTCGTCACCGGTATCGCCACATTCGACGGGTTATCGTATGATATCCGTGCCCAGCAGCAGCTGAGACTCGTTCAGCTGACAGACGAACGTCTTGTCCGTGAACGCAGCGGTGCTTCAAACCGGATAAATCCCCCTTCATCCCCCTCGCCTGCGCGGTACGTATCGCACCATCGTGTCGTAGCCCATTGAAGGCAATACGTAATGTGAGATCGGTCGCCGGAGAAGCGAGATTTCACATATAGATTTAATCCGACGTTGATCGGAAGGAGTAATGCGTTTCGAGTGTATCATCCTTGGACATAACGTTGAAATAGCGAAACACGAACGTGTTTAATGTGCGCGTACTGTAAGAAAAAAGATTGAATTTAAAATGATAACTTATCATGTCTCACAGAAAAAGAAGATTCTGGTGCGGAGTAAAACGAAAACAATCGATTATTCTCGTTATGTTCAACTCCGCTTTACGTCGCGAATACTTCATATAAGATTCTGGTGCTATACATTCGGAGTAAAACGAAAACAATCGATTATTCTCGTTATGTTCAACTCCGCTTTACGTCGCGAATACTTCATAATATACGTCGAAAATATATATGAGTGTATGTACATACATACATTTATGTTAGTCACAAAAGAAATTTAACTTTTATACAGATATCTCTCTCTAATATAACGTATTAAAAATTTTCAAAGAAAAAAATCTTCTCTCGAATTTTTGCAAAAAAAATGGATTCCATAAAAGAGGATTCATTATTTTATTAAATATATTATTACATATTATTTTATGTATATATAGTTATTTATAAATTTTAAAATCAGAGTTCTAGGATACTTTGTAGACATTACAGAATATCCCCAAGAGATACATTAATAATCTGTTCATTTTCTTTCGTGACTAATTGCAAGTGTATGCGTATTACTGGTCATCACATCTAGATGATACTGTTATATATATGATATTGTGATAATATACCACGATGCATGATATGTCGAAACGGATTATTGGACATGGCTCTTATTCGTTGCATCGACAAATCTCGTCACAACAAGTGCATCTTTTCGTAACGTGTAACGTGAAGACACGTGTGCATCCGCGATTAATGTATTGAAATGCTACGCACATATTGTATGTATGTAGGTACATCGATGAATGACTGACGACGCGTGATGCACGTGTATCAATGAGAATCGCTTTAAAATGTAGTGCTTCGCTCTTGTTATATCAGTGATTCTACGTCTACTTTATGGCATATAATTATAGCTGGCGTTACGTATATTATATATATACGTAACACCAGATAAATACCGGCTACTTTTTTCAGATAACTCACGTGATATGTCAAAGTATCATCGTTATCTATCGTATATTCATATCAATTGAACCGAATATAAATTCCTTAAGACGCGACGTTAATCTCGCATTATTCTTTTTGTTTTATTGCTTAACGAGCTATATTTCATTAACGAGCTATACTTCAATAGCCACAGCTCTAGTAAAGTGTCGTATATCTTGGAAAATGTGTCAAAATCGAAAATGATACACAGATATTGGGATGATTTATAAAAATAACGAGAGTCATCAAAATAGGATACATTCCGAGAGAACGGAACAAAAGAAACCAGCATATCATGAAAATGACATAGGTTTGTCTTATCGCGAAACGATGAGATGTAAATACACACAGCCGCGACTGTGCACGCGTGATTGCATGATACAGATTCAAGGTGTGCGATAATTCAAGGATCGTCTGCCACATTGAAGGTCACTGTCTCTCTGCCAGCCAGTCTCGCTTATTCTCAGGTGAGAAACAGAATTGTAAATATTTTTCATTGAAATCACCACCGATATCCTTTCTTCGGAGGTATAATTACGGAGCGTAAAACACATAATCGAATGCGATTAACGGGATATTTGCATAAATCAGTCAATTGGACAATCGTATATTTGATCAAAATCTACATACACAGTGCCTTGAGATTAAATAATTCTGACGCAGTTAGAATTATTATGATTAAGCCAAAATATTCCACAATATTTCAAATTTATTATTGAAGGCATATCTCTGAAATTTAACAGTGAACGACTGTATATATATATGTACGTGTATATATACATATGTATTGTATTTCTTGAGGCGTCTACGCAAAATATCGCATATATATGCGTATTTGTACACTGCTGGTTTTATAATTTTATTATTTATTACTATATTTTATATAAAAAGATAATTGCACAGTCTTTATCAAAAATAACATCTATCAATAGACGATTTTTAATTCTAAATAATAAATTCATTATATATGATTTACACTAATTGAGAATTATCTCATAAAAATATTTTTGAAATCCTTTTGTATATACATGATGTATAAAAAATATTTAAGTAATATTTGCTATATTAAAATGTACAATTATCTCGGTGTTTCGAAAAATATAAATTGGAATTAAAGAAGACTTTTTCATTTTAATTTGTATTACTAATTTCGGTTAACGTTATGAAATAATTCAACTCGATTGACATAAGTAAAATGCTATATTAAAAATACCTGAATGTGCCTTTCTTTCGGTGTGTCATTGTATATCATATTTATTGAATATCACTGTATTTCTACTATATATTAAAGAGTTTACGTTTATATACGTAAATAACATTCGTATGTTTGATGTACAATTAAGCTCTATAAGCTTTTAGATACAGATATGCAGAAATTCTTTTTAATAAATTTTTTAGTTTATATTTATTTTTTACGCATTTCACAAATCTTATGCACATTTTATTTTTGATATAAAAAATTCTAATATCAGTTTTAATACAAATTGTGTTAAATGCGTTTTAGTAAATTTGAATATTTTGGCAGTAACAAAAGAAAAGTATTAACATAAAACGCGTATAATTAATAAAGTCATGAAAAATAATTAATTTATGATTATCGGTTGTAATTGTTGAAAATCTATTTTTTTTTTTCATATATTATTGTAGTTCTATTCTCTCTATCAATCGAAACGTATATCTCTGATAATATCTAGAGATGATACAAAATAAAATGTACACAAAATGTATCCATTGTATGGAGAGAACTCGCTGAGCTGATTGTGAATATAATACTATTTGTCTATTATGTGTCATAGTCCATCGAAGCCAAAGTTTTCACATACACACATTCATGCTTTGTAATCGTGAATTATTCAGAAAAAGTCATTCAGAAAGAGAAAAAGAAAGAAAAAAGAGAGAAACCATGATATTCAAATTATTAACAAATATTATCAATTTAATAAAATATTTCATGGCAAATAATTTTTTAAACTGTTTTGTACGTTACTTGTGAGTCTAATAACTTCACGTCTTGCTTTCGCACTTCTTATTATATTTTTGTAATTATTGATATATGAATATATTATCTTGACGGACATACTTTTTACCAATATTTAATCGTCAGAAAATCAAAGTATACTTCCGAGATGGGAAGTCATTGCTGTGAAAGAAAAGCGTGAGTGGAAGCAATTATTTTTATATTAACGCTAAAAAAAAGCGGAGAAGTGAAATATGTAGCTTAATGATAAGCACGCTGTACTTTATTTGCACAGAAAAACAATCGATGTTACAATATACGAACGGAGACTCATGTACGAAACGAAATAATTCCGGATAACGGAATTAGTTTTTAAATTTTCGCGAAGGTTTTATGCAAATAGATGTTCAATTCAATATTCAATTTTTCAAAATCGATAAAAGATTATCCGTCCCTGTATGAATTATAGCAAACAAATCGAGAAAAGCGACAAAGATAGAATTTTCGCACGAAATTCGCATATCCGGCAATCATAGCGGCTAGAGGACCAAAGATAGTATAAGCCGGACCTAATCGATTGGTAGCGTAATCGAGTTTTCTTTTCTGTAAAGTCTAGAAAACAAAAACGCGAAACGAGTTATATCGTCAAGCGCAAAATGAATACGACAAGATAATTCGCGAAAACTCGTAACTTACCAGAGATTCTGGTCCCTCGTACATACGTACAGATTGTAACATACCATTAGGATTAGCTAGCTAAGTGCGTTTAGGTTAATCGTCTGATTATGACGTATCGTTAACGATAATTTGTTTCCAATAAAGATTTCGCGATGAAGATTACGACGAGCAAAGACATTGTCCTCTTGGGATAATTAATTAGTGAATATTGTAGTGCGACGTGTCCAACACTAGACTCGCGCGTTGAGCAATTTCGTGCTGTATGTTAAGATTATATAAACTTATATGTAGAGACCGTGATCGATAGATCAGTAAGTAAAAATCTTTTAAGATGTTTGTGTAGATGTCCATATTAATATGGTAAATGAAAAAGTGCGCGTAAATATGTCTGAGAGAGAGAAAGAAAGAAAAAATAAGAGGATACAATAGTGATAAGAGAGATTTTGCGAGCACGAGTGAGCGATTCGTGTTAATCGGTAAAACCAAAAATATGTTTATTATTGCTGAAGAGAATATTGATCGAATAAATTGTTTTTCTTATAATTCTCTATATTATTTAATTTTTCCACCCATAAATCCTCTTCATTCCTACCATATTTAATTTTCTAAATAATTTTATATATGTATTTTACATATGCGATATTTTTTGATAATTACGATTAAATGCAGTTCTAATATTTCAAAATAGATTTACGAGAAAATTATCCGTTTAAAAATCATTTCAATTATTTTAATATAAATATCTGAGCTGTAAAATATATAATTTTGCTTCACATAAAAATTTTCACTTCGATTTTCACATGTCGGTTTCTTGCTAATGCAATCTGCCGTTACATCCATTTTTCCTTCGAAGCCGAAGGTCGGTTATTATCGTGATAAGATAATTTTGTTACGTTTGCTCGAGCAATTAGCGGTATAATCATTTACGGAGGACTTCAGTTATTCCCGTTTACGGAATGAATGTATGAACTCCATTTGGGAAAATAAAAAAACTACAATTTATCTTAATATTCGATTATCTTATGTAAGAAAGTACTTTCTGCGCATGACATCGCCGTAACTAATAATATTTCATATAATTGGACAATTACATCGCAGATATAGTTATGTATATTACAATAGTTATGGTTAATAAATTTGTCGAATCGTTAGACCAAACATAGAAATAGAATAACTATTCTAAAAAAAAAATATATGAAAAGAATCTATTCCTTATAACAATTTTATAAAAAAAGTTTCTTTTTTTTTTTATACATCCTATATTCTTAAACAATCTTATATATATATATACGTACATATAATATAAACATAATATAAGTAATATAAATTATTTTCCAAATCAACTATTACTTCATATATTTTTAAGAGTTTAAATATACGTCTCAGACAGTAAATTGAGAAATCCAAAAAACAAAATAAACCGAAATGCACAATGTCGACGTGTACGTTGTGCACGTAATTGCCTAATTTGAATTGCGCGATCCAGAGCGAAAGGCTGAGCCGCGATTTGCGCGATAACGAAGGGAGCGAGATAATCGGGCCACTTCCCGATTTCTATCGGAATGCGGCAATTTATACGATCAAGACGATAAGCCGTCAACCTTACCCTGTAAGATTCTCCGCTTGCTTTCTCATCGATTCACCTGCGTGAGTTTGATGCTCAGTTTCGACCAAACGCGTGCTCGCACGCGTGCTGCGTGATCCTCATACCGCATTCGCGTGTCGAGAAATTTTTCAGTTTAAATCATACGATTTCTCTGTTCTTAATATTTATATGTCCGTTCTTTCATTACTAAAAAAAATAGTTTTATGATTATTTTAAAGATACGCGCGTTATTAATTGAAATATTTTTTTAATTTCAGGTTTTGTTATTAAGATTCAGAATTTTCCTCTTGAATTTTTATCTTATTCTTATATTACGTTAAACGTTGTAAAAAGGCATTTTTAATGATTTAAGAAATAGTATCGACGCAAGAAACGAGAAAGATTTCTAGACAAAAATAAATAACCTTGCTAAGTTCGAGTAATTTTACATATATAAACGGGCGAATTCAAGAACGAAAGTAGGAACACTAACCGGTTTACACATTCTTGATCGAGTGAGTCTTTGCGGAATAAATCACTTCTTATAACATTTCTTTCTAACATCAACATTTATTTTTTATTAGGTATTGATGTTAGAATTTTTATGTTAATATCTTGGAACTAGAACAATCAAAATTATTTTATGTTTTCAAGAAGAAAAAAAGAATATATGTCATATATTTCATGTCATATATACTGGTTATCTTAATTTTAATATGCCAATGTGCTTTGTCACGTCAGTCGTATGTAGAAAAATAATAAATTAATGATTTAAGTACATCATTTACTTTTTCAATCACTGTTTATCGATATAGTGATATATTCAGATAATAATTCGGAAAAGAAGCCCTATCTCACACAAAGGCAAAAACAAATTATTCTATTAGATACGGATAATCAATTTAGTTTTTGTTCTCATCATCTTTCTCGTTTACCTCACGAAATCTTTTTTCTTTGTCGGTTTCTTTTTGCGGCGAGGAACGATCGTTGATTACCTATTCTATGGTGAGACGGCGCCCGATCGGCGCTGATGACTTCTTTCAAAGTCAACTCTCTCTTCTCTTGCACGCGCGCAAGCACACATATACAAAATACATAATACATATATATGTGTGTATATATATATACAGGGTGTCCCCAATTTAAATGTCAAAACTTTAGGAGCGTGTAGGGGACCGATAAACTAAGACAAAAAGTCCTTTAGAGATTTGCTCGTATGGTGAGACGGCGCCCGATTGGCGCTGATGACTTCTTTCAAAGTCAACTCTCTCTTCTCTTGCACGCGCGCAAGCACACATACACAAAATACATAATACATATATATGTGTGTATATATATATATACAGGGTGTCCCCAATTTAAATGTCAAAACTTTAGGAGCGTGTAGGGGACCGATAAACTAAGACAAAAAGTCCTTTAGAGATTTGCTCGTTTTTGCTTCGTTTTGAAGAAAAACGCAAAAAATGAAACAAATAATTTTCACCAAAAAACTTAAAACAACACTAAAATTATTAGATTTATCAAAAAGTATTATAAAATAAAAATTGTAGAACATGGAATTAAGAAAAGAGAGTGAGTTAAAATCCACCTGAGGTAAAATTAGATTAGAAACAAAATTTCGCGTTATCGCGTATTTATCTACAATCCTCTAATTTTACCTCAGGAGGATTTTATTACACCGATTTTTAAACAAAATTTTGTAACACAACTTTGCGTGACTATCTTATTAACTATTGAACCAAATAAAACTTTAAAACTTGCACCACGTGTTGAGTATTGAGTTGTGAATAACCCCCTAAAATGGCAGCACATACGGATCAAACGTTCGGAAATGCAAAGCGAGTCTCGAAATTTAATTGTTCGACGGTGTATATATCCTTATATATAGGTATTTATTTGGAAAAATTTATCAACAAGTTTACTTGTTCAATTTAACAGTAGAAACCTCTAGCCAGTAGTAGTTTCGTATTCAACTAATTTGATCGTTTTGCTAGAGAACAAGTAAGTTCGTTGATAAATCTTTTTAAAAGAAATTTTGTTTTTATGATTTCAAATAATTGAAGTATACAAAAAAAATATTACATATTTAAAATTAATTTTCTTGTATGATTTATTTATAAGCAAATAATATATATTGCAGTATAAAATATTTCCTTTAATATTTCATACTATACATAAAAACAAATACATTCTTTCAAAATTAAAATAACGCAACGTATAAAAAATAATATGTGATAAGAGAAAAAAACGAGAGAAATTTCAAAAAAAATATTTGTCACATTTCTAATACAATAATTTAGATTTACGATTATTCATTCTTATACGTTAAGTGCATTGTATGAACAGATAAAAATGTAAACAAAATTAATTTATATATTAATTTTTCAAATTCATTTATGAGATTAATCTGTGTTTATATTTGATAAAAGAATCAAGACTCGTAAAAGAAATATCCATATCTATACAAGATAAAATTATTTTCTTGCGTGAATATAATTAAAATTATAAGAAATTTATGAAAAACATAAAAAAAGAGAAGGTTTTTCAATATGTGAGCAATTATTTTAATAAATATAAAAATAAATTTGAGAACTTATCGTTAAAATTTTAACTTTTTTTACAAGAGCCTGGTTGATGATGGAAGAACGTGTCAATACATCGATAAATGGTCTACGGAACACGCGTAGAAAACTTTTTGCAGATGAAAATGACAGCGACGGCGAGGAACAGAACTTTTACAATCGTATTATCGAAGAAAGCCGACAAAGATCAGAAGAGGTAAGAAACGAACGATTTTTCTCCAATAAGTTAAATCCAAACAATCGTTCATTAAAATTATTTCTAATCTATTAAATAATTATATCTCGATAAAGTAATCCTACGCAAAATAGATTAGATATCGATTAAGTGATTTAAAATTTTGATATTTATTGATGTACAGGACATGAAAAAATGGAACTTTGATTTTAAGCATGAAATGCCACTACCTGGACGTTTCAAGTGGGTAAAAACAGACCAATACGGAAACGAAATTTCTGATCCCACAAATTTAATTAACGAAGAACAAAATAGAAACGAGCAGGAAAAACAGATAGAAGAAACAGACAAAAATTCAAGAAGAAGAAATGACGAACCGATGAATGAAAATCCGACGAAAAAAGCTAAACTAGAAAAATCGTAAAAATATTATTCGATATACTAGATAATAGCAAAGACAATCGCAGCTACGAGATAGAAATTGCTCCTCGTACAAAAAAAAAAACTATATAAATGTTTAATTTCAAAACTTGTGATTCATCTTCAATGAATATTAAAAATTACTTGCAAATTTCTTCTCTAAAATTTAGAGTAAAATTAGTAAGATTTAGATTTTTATACGAAGAGCGAGAAAACGGGGAATATAAAGTCCTAAAACAAATGTGATAAAACTACATTCTCAAATTGTCAATTTATTAATTGAACTGAATTATTTTATAATTAGTTTATAAATTCTAGTCAGAGGAGGCATGATGCCAACATGTCTCGAAGAAACCAAAGCAAAATTCTTTATTTTAATTAACGAATTTTATTAATATCTGAAAGAAGTGACTAGATTACGTGTGATTTGTCCAATTAAATTCAATTATGTTAATTTTAAAGCACCGCATGTGATTTTATTCAATTTAATATTTATAGAAATGAACGTGCAATACACGTGATTATATTCAATTGATATTTATAATTTGGAGTAAATAATCCGCGCGATATAGACAAATGTAAAAATAGTTAATATATTTCTATAATATTTATAAAAAAAAACTGTGTACTCCAATATATTCCTTTTGCTTTCTTTCCCATTTTCATAAACATGCTTAGGAAAAGGCAGAGAATTGCATGCTTGAAGTTTACGTAAATTATGCGCAACCTAATTATATTGTATTACGCCAAACATCTATCTATAATGGATGAGTATATTTTGTAACGTTTGTCGCCAGGCATTTAAATCTTTAAAATTGAATTAATAATTCAGCATCGTAATCTTTAATAATATAAATTATAATAATGTATAATTTCAATAGTAACCTTGATTTATAACATTAATAAAGTAACTTTTAATAGCATAAACTTTCTTTTTTGATGTTATCAGAGCGCAACTCACTTATCGCATTAAATGCTACAAAATCTTATGATTGCGAATTGTCGTCTTTCATCGACTGTATCTTTTCCGTAAAACACTCTCGCTGTCTGAGAGAGACTAATACCACGAGTATCACGATTTCGTCGAATTAAATCCGGAGTATTCGTCATGAGAAGACGCGAGAGAGTGCGTTGCACCTGGCATCGTTTCTTTAAGGATCGCTTTTTTTCGCGTCGCTACCATGGAAGCTGGACACGACGCGGTACCAGCCAGAAATTGCACTTCCGTTCTGCGAATTCCCACGGAAGTGGGCACAATCGCGACGACGACAAAGGATATTGCTGTACGATATATACCACACACATTGTTCTCTGACCAAGCATTGAGAATCTTTCCGATAAAGAACCTTCCGCGAATGCGAACGGATAATAATGTCAGATGCTCAAAACAAGAAGCCTCCATTCTTTGAAAGCTCTATGAAAGTGTGAATGTGTGTTGTATTATCGTATGTATTTTTAAATATTAAATATAGAACGTTTTCACAAATATAAATTAAAGCTAACAGAGATTTAATCGATTATTCGATTCTTGAACAATTTTAATATTTCAATTTCTAGCATTTTTGCAAAAACTGACCGATTTATCCCTGTTTGGCATAAGATTTCCATTTCGCTAGATACCGACGTGTCTCGGAGAAAAGACCTCTTTTGCGAAACAGTGCACCCGTTCTCAACCTCGATCTCGATCCACCACCACCTTGAGCTTGATAAAAGTGATTTATCGCGACTATGCAGCTTCGTGCCCGTTACCGCTAGCACGCGATGAGATAACACGCGCCGGTCTCAGGGTAAGCCCGGCTTTGATAGCAAAATGATGAAACAGGTGACTCTTTTGCTGGCAAACACGCGACGCAGATGCGGCCGCGCGTCTTCCGGTCGCGCGCCTCGCCCGCGAATAAACACCGATTTCCTTCTGAAATAATCTGATCGTCTTACAAATACACGCGCAATATGCCATCCGTAACGCGAGAAACATGTTTATTTTTTTTTTTATCGTCAGTAATTATTTGCGATACGTGCAATTTTTTAAGATTGCATAAATAAAAGCTTTGTCAATATCCAATATAATGTATCCAATAATGCAGCGGTAGATTTTTAAATAATATTTCATCAAGGACTTCTCCAAGAAAAAAGCAAAATATAAATAATGGATAATAAAACAATCAGCTGATTAATTATTGTATTGTATTTTGCAACGCGTTTCAATTTGAATATACTCTCTCTCTCTCTCTCTGTATAAGCCTCTTTAATTATTTGATACAAATTCATTGACGATTCTGTCGACCATATTTTGTAACAAATATCGCAGAAAGGAAGTACGTAACAGAGCCTTCGCTTTATTACGGATTACAAAGCGCAACCTGTGCAACCAAACACCTCGCTGAAATGCACTCCTGCGGTGGACAATGAAAGAGATCGGTGGTCTCTTTTTCTCTCTCCCTCTCTCTCTCTCTCTCTTTGCCAAAAGCAGAAAGAATTGTTTTACGTGAACTCGTTCGCTCTCGTCTCCCCTCATTGAAATGCATCCGGTACCACCCCTCACCACTTCCTGGATGCTGCGTGGGATTTTCGTTTCCCAGAGCGCAACATGCTGCACCGACACCGGATTTTCTCTTACGCATCACACGCACATACACATCCATGATGTCTCTCATTCAGAATCATAATTAAAGACAATAATAATAAATATTGTGCGCGTAAAAATAATTTGCGCTATTTTTAATCCATGTATAAAATGCAAAGTTATTTTACAAACTGTAGATTCTTGCAAGTACGTGTATAAATAATTCAATAGATAATCCGCTATTTAATTATTCGTCGAGCTGCGAGATTTGCGTGGGAAAGAATAGTTTGAATATTCGAAATACCCGCGCCATGTTATGGCGGCGTGCGAATCGAACCTACACACACCAACGCGATTAAGGGAGAGGGAGAGAAAGAAAGAGAGAGAGAGAGAAAGAAAGAGAAAGAATGCCGCGTGGCAAAGGCTCTCTCCAATTGGTCTCTGGGATC
>NW_021853485.1:5255097-5259475 GCF_003651465.1 Formica exsecta
AAATTGTTTTTTAAAAATATTTTATTAAATACTCTAACTTACTAATATTGTAAAATAAAATTTAGAATATTTTATACGTACAGTATATATATATATATATATATATATATATATATATATTCATCTTATATCTTATAATTCCCGTTATCGCGGGAATAAACGATATTGAGAGATTGTAAACAATTAATATATCATAACAAATAACATAACAATAAACAAAATTAAAATTTACTCTATACTACTATAATTTATTCTACCGTTGCTTCGTCGTCACCCGCTGCTTCCCTGGGCCTCCTCATTCTCTCTTTTATGGCACTCAAAACAGTCTCTTGCGAGAATACAATTAATTACGCGCGGCACTTTACACGGCACTCCCGAAGTAATTGCACACGACGCGCACTTTATTATATTTTGACAGGAGTACAATTACAAATAATTCAAGTAGCAAGAAATCGTAATATACTAGTATATCCATTTGTTAATAATATATTTATTTCGCGGAATTTAGTATTTTCGAAATGCATTGCACATATACAATAATAAATCTTGATCTTACATAATTATTCTCTACGCGATTATTGTAATTAGCGATAATCAACTAACGAGATTAAATAATTTTTGAGATTAATGACTCGTAAACCTATTAAAACGATGGCTATATTTCGAAGCAGATATTTTGTGAATTTGTAACTTTCGTTCTCTATCGTTTCGAATCGTACGTCAAATGAATAAGTCACACGAAATATGTATGTATCTGCTTCTCAATACACAGTCCTTGTTCCCATAATACGTTTACGAGTCGTTAATCTCGGAAAATTAGTTATCAGAGTTAATCATCTGCTAGTTATATTAATTGTGTAGAGAACGATCGCGTTAGTAACTCCTGATATCTATTACGATTATATTTTAACGATACGGAACGATTCGTACTGCTACTTGTTCGCTGGATTGTCATCGTGACAATGTACCTATGTCAACACAGCGCGTCTTACAGCGCTGTTTGTTTACGTGTGGCCGGCCTTGTAGTACATAGACGTGATATGTATTAGCAAATTCTTGGTTTTTATTACAAGTAAGAAAAATTTCAAATTGTAACAAACTATACTTCCATTATAAAATAAAAATTATTGAAAATTATTAAATTTATATTACTCTATAGAATTTACATTAAACGCGAAATTTCTAAATGAGAATAAAACATACGAGAATGATATTTTTCTACAAAGATTTTTAAGAAATTAATTAAATATTTCTTTTTGTAATATATTAATAAGTATCTGATAACACAGGAGTATATGATTTATCTTTACTCAACAAGTACATAAAAACCGTTAATTTTAGCAGGTAGCTATCTCATACTTGCCAACCTATTATTTAACTTTCTTCGTTTTCCGTTTTATCGTCGTGGGAACGTACCATATATTGTACGCTTCAAGCAGTATTTTAACCGCCATTAGTCCTTAATTAACTTCTCCGTTCAATGAAGCCGCAGATCGCGTCAACCACAAATGGAAAATTTGTTGTAATCGGCTGCGATCGATTGCAACTTTGTGGCGCTCTTTACGAGCCTATACATTGTAATCATCGGCAATCGAGTCATTAGTCGATGACACGTTTGGGCCGATGAAATTGAAATTCTTCACGCGGTAAACCGCGTAAATCGAACGCGATTGCAAATTAATCAAAATCGAGCAGGAGGCCGACGCTTTCCTTCTACTCGTATTCTGTACGGTAATTTAATAGCGTATTTACATCAGTTCATAAATTAACGTGATCACTCTCACGTTTTATATACAGAAGAATATAAAAAAAGCTATAGCTGTCTATATACCGGTTGTGTGTGTGTGTGTGTGTGTGTGTGTACCAATATATTTTTCATAAAATATTATTACAATCTCGTTTCCTCACCTTTCATTTAATTTTTAAAAGATTTGCCTAATATAATTCATGATTAATTGAATGTTTAAAACCCATACATACTCTGCGTATAATATATAGAGCTTTCTTTTAGATAAATTTTAATATAAATATTTTTAATACTTTTATTGTTATATAGAATTTTTAATAGTTTACGTATGCAAAATCGTCAAAATCAAGTTAGATCCGCTATTAAAAAATCATATCCGGTTCATGAATGCGTTTTTTATCATGCTCTCGAATGTATTACGGTATTGTTGCCCGATACCTCGCTCTGGTTTTTCCACATCTCTGAGTTTATTACTGCTAATTATGAATAGGCAGTAAATCCGTCCTACAACGCAGGCTTTTAAAAACCCGACGCTTCCCTCGCATCACTGCTCGGCTGCACTTTCCGGTTGAATCATTCGTATATTTTATTGGACTACTTCTTGGTGCATAACGATAGGATATGCTTCTGTGAACGGCTGACCTTTATAAAAAAATCTAACATATATTATTAACTAATAATTAATCGCGCCTTCGTTAATACGTTTCTTTAATCCTTTGCTTTATAAATAAATATTGTTTCTATTTAGAGATTAGTTTTTATTTCACTTTTATTTTTTTTATACAATCATCCAAAATTTATATATGGTAACTTTATATATATAAAGCAATTTTGAAATTAACAGTATTCCAACTAAAATATCCTCCGTAGTTTCAAAATTGCACGAAAGTGCTGATTTTTAAATCTATATGTATGGCTTTGTTTTATTAGCATAAATTCTCTTTGCCTCTCATGTACGAAATATGTATGTATTGTTTAATAAAACCTTATATTGAAAAATGTGTTAATTTACATTAAATATTTAAATAGTTTTTTCCGCGTTAATATATAGTTGCAATCTTTTTATAATGAGAATGCGTATAAAGACAGGATTTCAAAGAATCGAACCCCAATCCGAAATACGATCACGCAGCATTCATAAATATTTTAGTGACATTAATTCTATGATTCCGCGGCAGACTGTGGGTGTCTCGCGTGTCTCTTCCACGTTACTTCGATCGACTTCAACTAGAAAAAAACCATAAATTCAATATAATTCAATTGAATCTTTTAAATTACAAAAGCTGGATCGATAAATATAATCAGAAAATCTAACACATTATTATTCTATCTTAATATCCGATTGCATTATATTATTTACGTACTTTAATCAATTTTTGCAATATTCTACTTTTACGTTAAAATATTTACTTCTTTTATTATAATATTATTCATTTGTTATAAATATTGCACGTTTTACATTCTCTATCACTTTTATTTAAATGGTACGATTAAGCAGCCTTTTCCTATTTATTTATTTTATAATATTATAAATATTACATAAGTGCTGCTTTTGCGAATATCCTTCAAACAATCTCGAACATCATATCCGATCATTAACTTTTGATATATCATTTATATCATTCGGCAGAAAGTAATTGTATATTTGAAGTTTCGCAAGGAATTGAAATTTAATAAACATTGGCGACGTGTCACAGTCGAGATATGATCCCACGACAAACGCATCCCACGAGCATGAATATCCCGTTGGGCTTTTATAAAGTATAACGTAAAACGCAACGCGCAATGGTTACGATTATGCAAACGATTAATTTATCCCCCACGAGGAAACAAAACCGTCACGCTGCGATCTGTTAATACAACAAATATGGAATAGCACATCAGTATCCCCGGGGACATTACTTTTCCGTAAACCCGTATCTTTCATTATTAAAAATTATTCGTAACACGCGCCACGCATGCAATATAATTATTTATTAATATATATCAACTGAGAAGAGTAAGGGAACTCCATTTTTTTTTCTATGCGTGTTGTATATCGTTATTATATCATCGGCACTCCTTTACTCGATTTTGAATTAGATCCACCAGCGCATTGATTGGCAGATCAATTGGGATATTTTATTTATTAAAAGAGATACCATCCAAGAGAGAGAGAGAGAGAGAGAGGGAGAGAGAGGGAAAGGGAGAAACTGAATGTTCCTTTTGTGAATAATTTAAATTTCCATGCTTAACGAGACGTATTGTAGACCGTCGTCCGATTCAAAAGTGTTGTGCTATTGTTAGCACAAAAAGATCTGATAACTGTGAAAGAATAGATCGAATCTTGCGTATTTGTTTAATGCAGATTCTCAAACATTTTCCTTAAATATTTTGGACAAAGCAAAAAAAAAATATATATATATATATACTTTAAGATATAGAGACGGAAAGAGATGGGGGCGTAGTGTTTAAAGCATCTATCTATATAAAAATATTAATAAAATCTCTCTTAATATAAAAAATAATGGTTACTTAAACGTATATCTAATATATAAATAATTCTATATAAATTATCGAAGAGATTAATTTGTATGAATTATTCTTCTCAACATATTATTCATACAAAAAATATTTTTGTAATCGAAATAT
>NW_021853485.1:5259762-5262175 GCF_003651465.1 Formica exsecta
ATATATATATATAAATTAGGTTATAGGATATTTCTCATTTATAGCTTAATTTAAAAGTATCATTCAAGTTGCATATTATTTTTCGAGAGAGTTACTATTCAAATTATGTGTTCGTTTTTCCAAGAGTAAATGCGTATTATGTTCAGACTTTTGCTTAGCATAAAAAGAAAGTTTCCCCAAAACACAATGCTTTTCATGCAGATTTCGAAGCAACCGGGCGAAAACATGTCTCGCATCTAAAGGAAGATTCGATCCACTATCGTCTAGTGATATGTAAAGGGTCGTCATTCCTATTCAGATGATATAGAGTACAAATCCAACAATCTGATTGGCTCTTGTGATGGTAATAAATCATTCTAAACAAATCGCTAGAACTAACTGCATTTCATTTCTTTTCTCTTTCACATCGTATGTTTTTATTTCTTTATCTGCTTTGAATTATCAAAATGATTTGAATGTTATGAAGTGACATCGTAAAAAACTTTTATCCTTTCTATAATTTCCTATGTATAATTTACATGTGTATATTTTTATATAATAGGAAACATCACATATGTTTGATGTGTTTTACATTAATATTAAATATGTAATGCAGAATTTCGTAGAAATATCAATCCAACATCGTACAATACTATATGCACACAAGTTATAGCAATTATTATCATATATATATGTATAGTATGGAGTCTCTTTAAAATCATTTATTACATTGTCGCACAATTTTTATGTGTGTATTATTCTTAATGCAAATCTCTTTATCGAAGCAATATTTTTGTAAATCTCATTATAAAATAAAGTGGAATATTGTGCATGCTTTGTATGTGAATAATAAACTTCTCACCAGCTATCAAGAAATTTACACATTATTCATAAAAAATAAGAATACGTGAAGAGTTAATGTAATGTGGCGTAACGCTATATTATAATTAATTCTGCTTTCGTAAAGTGAAAAAAAGTTGACTGACTCGTGCGAGATGCAATAAGTTAATAAATTGTACCAAGATGTGCAATTTCAACATTATCCTCCGTAGTAGTGCACGCCTCCGACCTTCGGATTCCCGGCCGCGTAAAGGACGAAGGATACGTAATTTATCGTGCATTACCGTCCACATAAACTTTAGTGAACCCGCTCTCTTACAAAGGTTTTTAAATCTTGAGAAAACGGCCACCGTAAAGAGCGCGCCCGCCGCCGCCACCGCCACGCACCTGCCGTTCGTAATTTAAAGGAAACACAACACGATAATTAAGCGGGACGCTTTCCGGTGATAATTAAACTGATGCGTGTATACTTATGCGGGAAATTATTCTACTTGCAACCGCGGTGCCGTTTGACAAGTGATCCTTTTCAAGCGTCACAATCCTTATTGCTTTCTTTCGCTTCAGTCTTCATTTTTTTTCTTGCTTTTTTCTTCCTCTGTTCTCTACGGTCTCTCTCTCTTTCTCTCTCTCTCTCTCTCTCTCTCTCTGTCTCTCTGTCTTTCTTTTCTTTAATTTTCACTGAATGAATATAAGGCGGTATCATTATGAGCCCCATTATAATGAATCCTAGTGCACTTTTGACAGAGTTAGTTAATTTCGCGTGCACTTAACAAGATTTTATGCTCCCGTGACATCTGCAGAATTTTTACGAGCGCGAATAAATTAAGCCATCTTATCTCGCAGCAAAGTGAGAGAAGAACGATAGAGAATGACGAAATTTCTTTTTACGGAATGTATAAGATTATTTTTTTGTCACCTCGTTGAAATACGATACCAATTTTGTTGGTCAATAATAATTAACTTTTTAATCTGGTTTCGTTATACGGTCGCGATTTCATTTGCACTTAATGACTACACACATTTTGACTCAACAGATAAAAATTATTTTACACATCACATCATAATTCATTTCGCAAATATTGTCATTTTTCTTCTCCATTTAAAGCACTCTATTTTTTCTTAATTTGTTGTACGCCAAATAGGCGTATACCTCCGATAATTTAACCAATCTTTCTCGGTTGTCAAGTATCCCCATTTCACTTATCCTTCGAAAGCAGAGGCCGTGCACCGATTTTCTCGACGCGACCGATTTATTCATATCTTATTAACTTTTACCGATTATCACATGCAAGATTTTTGATGCCGATTTTCACAAATATGATTAACATAACAAATAATGTCAAAATGAATACGAAAGCGCTTTTTGAAAAATTTATATACAAATAATTTTTACATTATAAATCACAGAGAATTCTTTTATAAGATAAAATTGATATTTTCGAAGCAAAATTATATAAAAATCTTACAAAAATAAAATGCCAAAGATTTAATTTAAAAATGAAATAAAAACTCCATCAGAGATCAAAGGAAGAGAAAAGAAGAAAGAAAGAGAGAGATCATATTATAAATAAAATTTTTTTATCAAAATCGATTT
>NW_021853485.1:5268670-5274587 GCF_003651465.1 Formica exsecta
ATATATATATATAAATTAGGTTATAGGATATTTCTCATTTATAGCTTAATTTAAAAGTATCATTCAAGTTGCATATTATTTTTCGAGAGAGTTACTATTCAAATTATGTGTTCGTTTTTCCAAGAGTAAATGCGTATTATGTTCAGACTTTTGCTTAGCATAAAAAGAAAGTTTCCCCAAAACACAATGCTTTTCATGCAGATTTCGAAGCAACCGGGCGAAAACATGTCTCGCATCTAAAGGAAGATTCGATCCACTATCGTCTAGTGATATGTAAAGGGTCGTCATTCCTATTCAGATGATATAGAGTACAAATCCAACAATCTGATTGGCTCTTGTGATGGTAATAAATCATTCTAAACAAATCGCTAGAACTAACTGCATTTCATTTCTTTTCTCTTTCACATCGTATGTTTTTATTTCTTTATCTGCTTTGAATTATCAAAATGATTTGAATGTTATGAAGTGACATCGTAAAAAACTTTTATCCTTTCTATAATTTCCTATGTATAATTTACATGTGTATATTTTTATATAATAGGAAACATCACATATGTTTGATGTGTTTTACATTAATATTAAATATGTAATGCAGAATTTCGTAGAAATATCAATCCAACATCGTACAATACTATATGCACACAAGTTATAGCAATTATTATCATATATATATGTATAGTATGGAGTCTCTTTAAAATCATTTATTACATTGTCGCACAATTTTTATGTGTGTATTATTCTTAATGCAAATCTCTTTATCGAAGCAATATTTTTGTAAATCTCATTATAAAATAAAGTGGAATATTGTGCATGCTTTGTATGTGAATAATAAACTTCTCACCAGCTATCAAGAAATTTACACATTATTCATAAAAAATAAGAATACGTGAAGAGTTAATGTAATGTGGCGTAACGCTATATTATAATTAATTCTGCTTTCGTAAAGTGAAAAAAAGTTGACTGACTCGTGCGAGATGCAATAAGTTAATAAATTGTACCAAGATGTGCAATTTCAACATTATCCTCCGTAGTAGTGCACGCCTCCGACCTTCGGATTCCCGGCCGCGTAAAGGACGAAGGATATGTAATTTATCGTGCATTACCGTCCATAACATAAACTTTAGTGAACCCGCTCTCTTACAAAGGTTTTTAAATCTTGAGAAAACGGCCACCGTAAAGAGCGCGCCTGCCGCCGCCACCGCCACGCACCTGCCGTTCGTAATTTAAAGGAAACACAACACGATAATTAAGCGGGACGCTTTCCGGTGATAATTAAACTGATGCGTGTATACTTATGCGGGAAATTATTCTACTTGCAACCGCGGTGCCGTTTGACAAGTGATCCTTTTCAAGCGTCACAATCCTTATTGCTTTCTTTCGCTTCAGTCTTCATTTTTTTTCTTGCTTTTTTCTTCCTCTGTTCTCTACGGTCTCTCTCTCTTTCTCTCTCTCTCTCTCTCTCTCTCTCTGTCTCTCTGTCTTTCTTTTCTTTAATTTTCACTGAATGAATATAAGGCGGTATCATTATGAGCCCCATTATAATGAATCCTAGTGCACTTTTGACAGAGTTAGTTAATTTCGCGTGCACTTAACAAGATTTTATGCTCCCGTGACATCTGCAGAATTTTTACGAGCGCGAATAAATTAAGCCATCTTATCTCGTAGCAAAGTGAGAGAAGAACGATAGAGAATGACGAAATTTCTTTTTACGGAATGTATAAGATTATTTTTTTGTCACCTCGTTGAAATACGATACCAATTTTGTTGGTCAATAATAATTAACTTTTTAATCTGGTTTCGTTATACGGTCGCGATTTCATTTGCACTTAATGACTACACACATTTTGACTCAACAGATAAAAATTATTTTACACATCACATCATAATTCATTTCGCAAATATTGTCATTTTTCTTCTCCATTTAAAGCACTCTATTTTTTCTTAATTTGTTGTACGCCAAATAGGCGTATACCTCCGATAATTTAACCAATCTTTCTCGGTTGTCAAGTATCCCCATTTCACTTATCCTTCGAAAGCAGAGGCCGTGCACCGATTTTCTCGACGCGACCGATTTATTCATATTTTATTAACTTTTACCGATTATCACATGCAAGATTTTTGATGCCGATTTTCACAAATATGATTAACATAACAAATAATGTCAAAATGAATACGAAAGCGCTTTTTGAAAAATTTATATACAAATAATTTTTACATTATAAATCACAGAGAATTCTTTTATAAGATAAAATTGATATTTTCGAAGCAAAATTATATAAAAATCTTACAAAAATAAAATGCCAAAGATTTAATTTAAAAATGAAATAAAAACTCCATCAGAGATCAAAGAAAGAGAAAAGAAGAAAGAAAGAGAGAGATCATATTATAAATAAAATTTTTTTATAAAAATCGATTTTTTGGGGAAATAATATTTTTTTAATGTTCTTAGAGTATCCGCGTAATAATTACGAAGACGTCGTGTAAGACATCAAATATATTAAATATCAAATATAATATTAGTTCTTTTTTTTACAATATCATATATGTACGTAATTAAAATTCAAGTATTCAAGTTTTCAAAACAGTTCGTCCAAGTTCGATAATTCCTCATGCACACTGGTCAATCTACTCACAACAAGCCGCAGCCCTCTCTACGAGGGCAAGGATCTGCCGAAACGGTTTTCAGCAGCAGGCATGCAGCATCGAATAAATTACGCGCTCCAATCCGAGGCGCGTGCAAAATCCACGCGGTATTAAATATATATAAAGTGATACGTCGATAGGGAACACCTGTAGAAGGCCGCGCGCCGTCGCAAGGCTCCGATCAAAGAGGGAAAGAACTAAAAAGGATGCAGGCAGATATCTCTTCAAAAGTTTTCGGATTACTTACATGCAGGTCGGGCGATCGGTACAGCGAATAAGAGCTTATTTATGCACTCTTCCCTATCGTTGGCTTAAATTGATACATCGTGCCATTCCCTCTTTCATGGTAATACCTGCCAATTTTCTGATATTCGGGGTAATGAGACACATGAGGTTGGTATGAGAGAAATTTGATCGTCATTGGCAATTCGGTGAGCTTGAGTGAACATTGTTTACTAACAAAATGATAAAATAAATAGATCAATTTTAAATTTATTTATATGTAAGTAAATGTACGTGTGCATATATATCCCTATTTTAGTTTTTATACGTAAATAATTTTATAATGCACGATGCATATGTTACATTTTTATACCTCTATGTACTAATTGTATTTTAGTAAAAATTTTTAAAATTTATAAATTTAGTTTAAATTACATGTACATAATATATAGTAATATATACTAGTATAGAGTATTATATAATATAATTATATAGTATAAATTTTGTTAAATTGTATAAAATGTATAAATTTAGTTAATAAATTTAGTTAAATATATATATGTGTTATATACGTAAATATATCTGTAAAGCTTTTTTGTATGCAATTATTCCTATATTTGCGCTGGGAATTTTAAACTCGCTCGACAGCTTGGCCCTTAACTATCGAATCTCTCAACAAGAGATTCGAGAACAAAATTTGCTTCTTCCAGGATTTAAGAATAAAGTTTAAAAAATGTTTTCATATTTGAATGCATTATTTAAATATCTTTTATTTAAAAATAAAATCAATTATGCTAAATATTAATGATGCTACACATATTTAATAAAAATAATGCACGGAGATTCGGGAGTATGTGCAGATTGAAGCACTTGCTGATCTCGATTCGGGGGCGACTCTCAATTTGAAAGCTGGCTGATAATTAACGCCACTTCCGCCGTCTATTTCGTGAAATCGAAGCGTAAAATCGCAAGGTAGAACGATTCTTTTGTCGATCGTATCCCGATAAACGCTCATCTCACTGACAGCCGAGGGATGAGAAAGCAGCCAAGACTTGCCCACGCCAAAAAGAGACCGCGCACCAGAATAAACGGAGAAGGAAGGAAATGGAAAGCAACATAATCTCACACAGTCGTTATCTCGCGCGTGCATCGCTTTCGATCTGTATAATTTAATAAATCGCACATATACTGTGTGTGTCGATTCTCGAATGGACTTTGTTCGCGATGCGTGATGCGTGTAATTCGCTCCCTTTTTCAGAAGGTTGTCAGGGAACATTTTTATGGAAATAAAATGAGATTGATACAATACGAGAAAAAAATTATTTTCTTCTAAAAATAAAAAAAAAAATTATCGTGACAAGCAATATGGCAAAAGGTATCTACTGTTGATAGTTAAGTCCATGAAAGTTTCTTTTTTTATAATTCAAGAAATGTCTTATTACTAAATTCAGCTATAACGGCGATCACGCTAATTTAAATTTATAGGACATCGTCATGCACCCCAAAATTATTATTCGCGAAGAACATACATGTAACGAGAGTCAACATGTGGTTGTAAAACAAAGAACGGAACACGCACGTAGTGCTTCTGCACGACGCATGTAAGAGGCGCACGCTTCTTTCTTGTTGGTAGCTCCTTAAGAATCCGCCTTATCACGGGGCACGCGCTCACACCTGCCTTTTCCTTGCTCTGTATGTGTGTGTGGCTTCTCTCATTTATTACCTTCATTACCCACCATCGTATTCACGCCGTACTGTCTCGCTCCGATTTACCGCCACATTAATCTCACGTTGTTATAATAAAAAATCAACTACGATGACATATCGTTCGAAAGAATTCTCGAGTACCGTTATTATATAGATTTTCTTTTCTATATATTTGCTTTTCATTAATACACACACGTGTACGCGCCTGTACGTGTGTGTATTTGCACGAATATTCGTAAAATCTATTATTATTTATTTAAATTTTAGGATATAATATAAATTAAAATACTATAATTACAATCGTTTATTATCAGAGCGGATATTATTTATTCACAAGCTAAGATGTATAATCATTCAATATTTCTTTTTTTTCTTTCTGTCTTTTTCTCTTTTTCATCAGTGTTGTTTTCTTTTTGTAGTCATAATTCGTAATTATGTGACTTTCATTGCAATGTATAATATATGAGTACAATTTCTCAGGATCACGATGCAGATTCAACTAAAATTTATGCTCTTTCTTTATCATTGCTGAATTCAGATATACCATTGCGCAAACATTATAGATGTAGCAAGAAAAAAGAGAGCTTTATTGAACAGTTTTGCTTTTATATTCGAAATCACTTGTACCATTATATTGATATATCACAATATTATTTTATCAGAAAGTTGTATCGCGCTATTGGATAAAATATTTAATCTTTTTATAAAAAATATAATTTTCTATGTTATATTTGACGGTCATTAAAATCATTGAATTTATTTTACTTAAAAAGCACGATAATTGTAAAAATAGTATGTATACTTTAAATATATAAATATTCCCTTATTAGTGGAATAACTGTACAAGATGAGAGAACAAAATCATATATCCCAAGTAAGAGCCAATCAATTAATTATATAAACATCGCAGACAATGTTACTTCGCAAGGTGCAATGTAACGCCGCAGCGAAAGTACGTGCGATATGTTTAATTAATAAGTAATCGTTCTAGGATTAATGCACGCGTAGGAAAGAGAGAGAGAGACGTTTTTGTCATAGTTAAACTATAGTTTAAATTAAAAGTGTCACTGGTTACACGTCTCATTAACCGATGAAAGTACCGTGTTGTACATTGATCCTCGCCGAATGCGAATCAGCTGCCCTCCTTCCTCGCGATCAGCAAACTCGCATTAATTCCCTCTTTAGGTGGAATTTGAAAAAGAGGAACATTACTGCATATATCTTGCAGTATATAATAAATTAGTGAACATGAGTGTTGCAAATACTTTGTGTATATGTATAAAATTATTACTCTTTATAAAAAATAAAAAGTTAAAAAAATTTTACTCAACATATTTTACACTCT
>NW_021853485.1:5281026-5284181 GCF_003651465.1 Formica exsecta
TCTTTCTCTCTCTTTATTTCTTTATTTCTCTTTCTCTTTCTTTCTATTTTAACTACATTTAAAACGCAACGAAATAAATTAATAATATATTAGATTTAGAGTTTAGAGAAATGCAGCCTTTATAGATCCGCATTTTAACTTCTCTATTCATTCAAACACAGATGTAAAATAAAATCAATGACAAATATCGAGCGCTCTACAAATTTAGAATGAAAATGACCATAAATGACTGTGCTCCAAATAATTGTTTCTTTTCTTTGATCTTATAATACTCTCCTCATAAAACTCTCCCGCGAAGGAACTAATTTCATTCGATCGGATATCTCTCATAAATATAATTTTGGTTGCGTGATTTCCAATAACGGTCCACAGACAACCTGTTGCGCGAATCCTGTATATGCGAGCGATCAGAAATATTGAAGATACAGCAAAAAGGGGAGACAAACGGCGATAATTTACGAGATTCGATTCGATACCACGCGCTATACTGGCACAACATCTCTCCCTTTCTCTTTCTCACTCTATCTTTTATCACCTACGCTACCGCTTTAACAAAGTGCAAAAAACCAAATTCATTGACGCGAGAAAAAATTTATGTACCGGCTTCTTTTAGATTCCACTTTTACAACGCAACTTAAAATAAACGATTCATTTTTGTGCACCAACTTCAAATAATTTTGATACGATTATATTGTTCTGTATCTTATATGATTTTCAACACATTTTTTATTTTCAAGAGATTCTGATAATACAATATTCTTTATTTAATTATGATATTCGCATCTTAATACACAGATATAATATACTGTTACGAGATTAAATTAATTCCGGATCCAAAAGTGTATATAGGTAAGATATATTGACTAATAATAAATTGATAATTAATAAATAATTAATTATATAATAGTCTACTTTTAGTAAATTTGTATTAAAATCTATAAAAGTTTTTATGACAAGAACCTAAATCGATTATTATTTAATTATGCAATATTATTATGTATATTCTTTATATATCTTTCTCCCTTAAGTCTTTTTTATATTACAAGAATGATAATTCTTTATTTTATATAATAAAAACATAATTCTTTTATTTTAGATTTAATATTCTGCTTCTCTTGAACCAAATTAATTAATATTTATAACATTAAGTTTTGTGAAAGGAAGAAGCACGTTACCGTCTTTAATTAAAAGATAGAAGATGCAATCAAGTTGTTGTATCAATATAATGATAAAAAAGTACATCAGCGTTATTATCTTCGAAATATTTATTCCAAAACAGTGGCAATATACCTTTTATAATCACGAGCGTTACGACTTGCTCTCTTCGAAAAGGTTAATTGCATCTTTAAAAACGAAGGTATAGCATGCCGTGGCACGCGTCTGCGGTCGGGGCAATAGTAATTACAATTTATTTCGGTTGTTTCCGATCCTCGTTACCGAATTCATCGACACACACGTGCACACAGGATCATGCTATTGGCGCGACGGTGTGAAAATTATTTTGCGTGAGTCTTAATTCGGAACTTGATTGCGCGTCAGACTTTAATTAAAGGAATCAATTAGCCAATTCAGTGTCAACCGAATCGAATCTCTTATGCAAAACACGATGGTAGAACGTTTACAAATGGATACATTTAAAATCGTGAATAATTAACGACTGTGAGTGTGTTTAATATTTATCGCATTGTTTATAAGACATTATTAACTTATCTCAGGCATTATATTTTATATAAAATAATAATGTTTATAATAATATAACATATAAATAAATATATAATATATATATAAATAAATATATCGATTTCTATATAGAAATCGCGATTTTCATCAATTGTCATGTAACGGGCTGATCAGCTCGTTACAAAATCATATTTAAATTTTGTATATTAAATTCCATGCGATGAACTATCTCATTCATGTAACGAACTATCTATAAAAAATGTATGATGCGCACGCATCATAATTCTGAACATTCCACGATTCTTAACCACCAGTTTTCCCTTACGTTCTTTAAACCTTCAGCATGTTTATCCGCGTAATCCAACCCCTGTCAAGTTGCAATACCTTCTGTGTCTCCCCTGTAGAATCGAAAGGACCTTTTCGAGAAAGGTTGAATTCAACGAAGATCTCAGAGGATGTTCACCGACAAGGCGAGAAACTGCATAATTCTCGTCCTAATTTTCACTCGATCGAGCTCGCTCCCACCCCTCGAAACGAAAAGAATGTCACATGTGATTTACACCCGCGACAAGTTTCGGGAGAAGGAGGGCCCGGAGAAAAGAAGATAAACGCATTCAACGATTTTCCGTGGATTTTGTAATGGTTATATATATAGCCAACCTCGCGCGTCGTCTCCCTCAGAGTTCATCCTATTTAAAAGGGCGTAAATTACGGGCGACGTGGCGACACAAAAGGCAACCCCCGCAGGTTCGAACGTTCATTCGTACGTAAAATATTGTGACAGGCGTGAACAGTGACTTTTAAAGCGACTGCTGGCCAGATCCTTAAGGGTCTTGTTTGCATTAAATTATGCGTCGCCTCGAGGCGAACGACGAATTATAATACTTGATTGGCTATCGCCGCCGGTGCAATGCGTATTGTCCGCCGGCTATAGAGAAAAATTCTTGCATACATCGCGATCACGATATTGTAAGTAAAAACCGCAGACAGGTAGGCAACGCAAGTATGCGCAGGCATTTGAAATTATTTTATCAAAAGCGAAATTATTCAAGAAGTCGTGTGAAATTCAAACAATGTTTTTCGAATTTTCTCGATGCAAACTTATAATCAATCAAAAAAATTATAATTCTTTTTACTACGAAAATGTATTAGAATAAGGGATAAGATACCGAAAAATACAATACGTGCAAACATCGTTAGTCCTAAAGTAATCAATGCTCAATCAAAGAAAGAGAGAGAAAGAGAGAAAGAATTGATATCCAAATTTTGATACTTTAATTAACTTATTCATTAATGTATACATCCTTAAGCGAGCTTGTCATTCAACACCGAATCATCTTTATCTTCGTTAATTCGGCTCATTGCATTAATGAGACACTACCGTGGTGAACGATGAAGATTACGTGTAACTCGAATGTATATATACACACATATATATATATACATATAATACACACGCACGCTCGCAAATACGT
>NW_021853485.1:5284857-5287089 GCF_003651465.1 Formica exsecta
TGTGCTGTCTTATTAGTCTTGTTAAGTATCGTTTGGATTTCACCGTGACATGTTGTCCACGATAAAGTATTCCGATTCCGAGTCGGATGATTGAAATCAGCTCGATATCGTTGACTTCTGCAAGAGAACGGCGGCTGCGTGTCACATTTTGTATCGCCACCGTCTCGTTGCATCGTTTGTCACGCAACTGTTGCATTGTAAACGGGCAGTCATGAATGTTCTTGCTGTTGCCGCCACAAATATCCGGGACAGAAATAACGACAATAATTAATTAATAAAATAAACGAGTTCTCTGAGCGAATGAAATTTTGATCAAAGATCCGCAATTGATCGATTTTTTTTTAATTAATTTCTTAATAATTATTACGAAATTCGCAAAATGGTAAAGGACTTTTCTCCTGGTTTCACCTGCTTTATCTGCACACGAGAGATGATACGGTTATTATCGAACACCCTGTATATACTATGATTCCATCCTAGTTAATAATTAATATAACTCCATATTTGTATCTTGTAGAAAACATCTATATCTGGCGTTATATATATAGCAAATTAATAATTATAATTTATTAATATCATATAATGAAAAATTTTAATATATAAATTATATGAGTTATATAATCTTTTTATAATAATAAAATATGCTTTTAAGAATTGGAAAATAAAATAGCCTGTAATGCATAAAGCTTAATTACATTCGCACAAATCAAATCTATCTGTTCGATAATAACGTCTAATAAATGTACTGCAAATCAGTATTCTCAGCACAAATACACAGAAATTTTCGGTACACAAGGTAAATAAATACAGTAATCGACGCTATTATTTCGTCAGATAAGTTCATGGCAATAAAGTTGGGGACAAGAGCGGCAGTAATCGAGAATGCACCGTTTAATGCACTCGGGCATATTTCCAGATCGCTGGGGCCTGCATGCATTCGGTCTCATTGATTGGCGTTATCTCCGCGTTTTTCTTACTCGCTCAACTTAAGTAATCGATTCAATTAATCTCATGCGTGATTTTCGAATCACGCGTGATCGCCTATGGGAGGAATAAAATCGAACAAAATCTGCAATTGCATATTACTTATGTACAATTATTCGGTTAATGATTTAATGCGTTTTTTATATGTTATACATATGTATAACGGTCTCTTACTTTATCGGTGTAAAAAAGCATAAATATTGCTAACTATAAATTACAAGTAAATGATTAATTACACGATTAACAAATAGTGTTTCGTCTCCTTCTTCATAATTTTCGAGAGTAGTTCTTGCAATTTGATGTGAATAAAGACATCATCTCTCAAAAGCGGTACATCATACCTAAATCACTTTATACCTCTGCTACTGAGGTCAGCCATTACCCCATGAGCATCAAGATTATTGTAATTGTGTTTATTATCGCCATTACCACCGTTTAATAATATCCTCAGCGTTTTTCGAGTCTTAAATCCTCGCCTTAAATTCTCGTAGCTGCACGTAGCAGCGGTTCTCAGTTCACTTTTCGTACGAATATCATTCTCGAACAACGCAATAATATCATTTTTATATAAAAAATATTGGGTAAGTTAATAATATTACTTTAATTTAAAAAAATGCTATTTATTTATCTCAAACTTATCTATATTTGTATCTTGTAAAAAATATCCATATTTGGAGTTGTAATTAAAGACATTTTGTATTAACAATTTTAAAGCACTTCTTAATATAATTAGACTCGCATCATATTAATTTATTCCATATGTGATTTTTTGTAACAAATTGTTGTTATTTTTATCATTTTTGCTTCAATTCACATATAAAGCCGAATTAATACAACAATTTTTATAATTGTTATTTCGTAATATATTGCAGGAATAAAGATTTTTTTTTCATTAGCACATGCAGTCATCAATTTTTGTTCATAAATCTTAACACGCCATCGCAGCGAGCACACCTTGTAGTTTTTTTGAGAAAACGAATATAACCTGCCGCCTGAATACTCCTGCTGGATAGACGAATTAATCTAATGTGTCGATCTACCGGATCAATTTTGCGCATCACTGACCTAATGTCGAATATTAAAGGCAGCGTGCTAGCAGGGCGGCCCGTCCCCTTTTTGCACGTGCCAATTATTACGGGGCCCATACGGCCTCCGTAGAGAAGAGCCTCTAATATTCGCAACAAAAAAAAAAAAAGAAAAAAGAGGACTGGCGGGGGGGGGAAGAGGAAAGAAAAACAAAGAGGAAAC
>NW_021853485.1:5295573-5302234 GCF_003651465.1 Formica exsecta
AGGAAAGAAAAACAGAGAGGATACGGACGGCGGGGGCGTACGATATCGGTTACACCCCGTCTGGGGTATTAATTACCCCATGAGGCCCATAAGGCTCGGCGCGTGGCTCCCGCCGAGTCGTCCGCATTGGTCAAAAGTGCAGCCTCGGAGTGCAGCAGTTGGCCCACGGGCCCTCGACGACGGGCCCTGACATAAGGCGCGGTGCACACGAGGGAGAGGAAGAAGGATATGTAAGATATTGATCCTAGGCATGTGTTAATAATCGACAGAATTACCGCGACGATCGGCAAGGAATATCAAATAATTATTATATAGAATATCTTTCTCAGATGTCGCTTATTTTTTTTTTTTCATTTTTTTTACAAATTCTATATCGCATCTTATACATTGCTCCTGTATGATTCTATTATCCCGTGAATTTAAAATTAAAAAGAAGCTTCTTGTATTTTCGACTTTACCAATAAAGCGATTTATTTATATATTATATACATATATAAATAAATTGTATTTTACGTTCTCTGTTTTCTTATCAACTATACGCGTAAATTATTATTAATTAAATCGAAATATATTTTCTGTTGCATTCGCTTTTGCTAACACGCTATATATTCTTTGTAGACATACGTAAGAAAACAAAAATCCTCCTTCTCTGCGTCCCGTTCGTAAACGTATACCCGCGCAGAGGCACTCCTGCATGTTCACAATGAGTGGATACACACCCGTTCGTCTTCTAGTCATACGTTCGCATGCTGGCAAACCACCTGCACCCGAAAAACCTGCCGAGGTTTGGGTTACTCGGATCCTGGCAGGGATCTTGCACCCGCGCGTAGCAGCGAGAGAGCTACATCTAATCCTTACCCTCACAATCCTAAATAATTTAAAACTAGCCGATAATGAGTTTATAAATGTATTTGCTCTTGAAATGTAACCGAGAATGTCATTATATGATATTTTGTAATAAAAAATTCGTTCATCGCAATAAACTCGAATAAATCAAGTAACGTAAAAGATACGAATCATAAATAGATACCTATTCTTACGTCTCACACGATTCTTTTCTATTACATCAGAGAAATACGTTCTTATTATTGCAAATCTTATCATCTCCAATTCAACGAAAATTTCATCTTAAATTTGCCACTTTTTTCGCTGTCGATGATAATCTTTTCGTGCTACTTTAAATCGTTCTTCCCTCGTGCTACTTTGAATCGTTCTTCTCGTGCTACTTTGAACACATAAATTTTGCGTTTCATTTGTATGCTTACGTGCTGTTCAACGAGTCGATACACCCGCGGGTATGAAAAACGTGACATCGTGAGCTAATAAACCTTTTACGTATTTTATCTTTCCCTTCCCGTTATTTTAATTTTTGTAAATTAATCAGAAATTTAAGTAGCATGCAAATAACTCATCCCTTTTTGCTTCCAGCAACAAAGGAAAATATAAATTTAAAAAACAGGGGATTCAAAATTTAAAGTTCAATTATTTAATGATATATGTGACCATGTTCGAAAAAAAGCACGGTTCTTTGCGAAAGGCAAAAAAAAAGAAAGCAGAGAGAGAAGATGGCAGACGACTCGTATTCGATAAAAATTATTTAACAGCGTTATAATGAAGTGGGTCATCGCTGATTAGCCGGGAGTAATTCGCGTCGGCTCGCTAACGATAATGATCTGCCAGCCATACAAGGCTAAAAGCGATCGTACGTGCGATCGTATGTAGGAGCTGTAAAGATAAGTAGCGCTTTTCGCGCGCGAGCACGAGCGCGTAACACGACACCCAGAGCAAATAAAAATGTCAGTCGGGGCCGATGTACAATACAGCACGAAGACACTGAAAACTGTATAAAAAATTGCGGGGATGGGGGATGAGACAACCCCCGCAAATGCGGGGGCGGTGGCGGCGACGTTCTTGCGTGCGGGAAAATTCTTAGAATTATTCATTCGGGCCGAGCTACCATGTCGGAAAGTTATGTCGATCGTTATAAAAGTGTTCCGTTAGGTATTATATGCTTCAGTTTCACGCGAATATCGATATAAGTGATTCCTCCTTACGAAAGTATGATTTTATCAAAACTTTTATCGTGACACGTTCAAAACTTTTATTTCTATTTATACGCAACAAAATATACAACTTGAATAATAAGGATCTTTTTTTGTGGAATCCAACAATTTTTCAAGAAGTGCTATTTTGATTTCGTCTTTTTAAATTAAAATAAATTAATTTTCCATACACATCTTTTTCTTTCTCTCTCTTCTCTCTTTATTATAAAATAATAATATATAAAAAAAATTAAGAACCGTGATTATATATTATAAGAAAATTATTTAGAAATCTCGTAATCATAATTCGTTAATAAAAATAGCAAGCTCTGTCAAAACAATATAGAACCAAATAGAAAAATGGAAAATATTCAATGTTCACGTAAAAAATCATGCCCACGATACACATTTACACCGAAAGTAATACCTCTGCTGAGCGTTTGTTTTGCAAAAATCAAGAAAAAGGAAAAAAATTATTTTATATGATTAATGCAAGTTAATGAGAATTTGAAGTTAAGATATAACTGATGCTATGTAACGCTTACAATTAGTAGTGATTATTTTAAAAATCAATTCATTAAAGTTTTTTGTGAAATCTCTAACTCACAATGACAACTTTATAAGTTGTCTTCTTTATTATGTTTACAACATGTTTTTCTCGCGAAAGATATAGAAACCCTAATAAATTACGCGTTCGAGATTACTCTCCGCATATCCAAACTCGGTAAAGGAAACAAAGAAAAAGGAAAGAAAGAGAGAGAGAGAAAGTAGAAGTGCGCAAGAGAAGATCCAAAAATAAACCTCTCGAGTGAATTGACTCGTAAGGGCACGTGCCCCATTGAGGTTCGCCCTTCTGCGGTTTTTGCGGGGCCCTATGGGTCGCATCGCGCGCCGACGTTGCATTGCTGTTGTCGTTCCTGCGGGCATCCTGAGAGCGCGCGGAGCGGCAAGTGTCATCGCACCCGAAAACAGCTGCTCCGACCGGCCGGGGCCCTCAGGGCCCTTTGGCAGCCGGATGCCCTCCACTTAAGACTCGCTCCCTTCCTGCCCCTCCACCCTTCATTCTCGAGTATCTGACAAATCCGATCTTCCGCAAAGCACAGCATGGCAGGGAGTAGGATGAGAAAAAAAATCGGAAAGAAAAGGGAGAAAGAAAGAAAGAGAGAGGAGAGAAAGAGAGAAAGAAAAAGGAGCCCGCCACCGCCGCCGGTCGGCGAACTCTGGGCCGGAACGGGTTGAAAGGGACGTCCATAGGACTAATTGCGCTGATTTTTACGAGACTCGCGGATGACAAAGAATGTGCTCTTCGCTCGACTTGATGATTCCCATCTTATAAACACACTATTATATTGGAATTTATTATAAACAGTTAGCTCTTTTTTTCATTATCTTGTATATACAATATATTCATACAGTTCCTATATGTGTCAACATATGTAGGAACTGTGTGTGTGTGTGTGTGTGTGTGTGTATAAATATATAAAATGTAACAATTATTCCTCTTTTTCAACAATCTTAAATTCTTAAATTATGATGAAAATGATTTTTTGTTAACAAAAATGGCAGAAATAATTTTTAAATAGCTTTTAAAAGTCTGTAGAACAAACTAACTTAAGTACGAGCAAAGATAACACAAAAAGAGTCTTCCTACATTTAATTTTGAAAATCCTAGAATAAAAATAGTAGAGTTAATAAAATAGCAAAAAATAGAATATAATTCGACAAAAATTAAATAAATTAAAATTAATTAAACCATAAATAATGTTTTTAAATAATACTTTCTCCAAAAAATATCCAAAAATATATTGCCCTTTCCCATAAAATTTATTTTTAAGAGAAAAGGCAAGATAATCGAAAGGAAGCAGAAATAATATCGAAGTCCGGTCGGTGAACCCTTTGAAGAGACACGCGTCGTTCACATTTGCACTTATGACGTTACATTTTAATAAGCAATTAGTAAATCAAGATCACGGCGATTGATAATATCGTAAATATCCCATATAAGAGAGTGGCGTTAACGAATGCGACCGTTGGCCGGCACATCACAGCTGACAACTTCGACTATCGGACGTGCGCAAAAGAGGAAAAAAGATCCGTTATATAATCACCGACGAAATAATCAGCCGCCAAGATATAACACGCAAAAATGTTCTACGTTCGATGCACTCGGGGTTAAAGACACAGGCCCGATATTCCACTTCCTTCTAACTTCGATCTACCATATTTTTTTTTTCTTTTTGCGCGTTCCTCGCGTTCCCTTCTGCGCCCGCCATATTTTTAGCCGTGGCGATACAGATCTCTCACGAGCTTCCTACCGCGGTCAAGGAACCCTTTGCTAAAGGCCCTAAGGGCCCACATTTCATGCGAGCATGACACCGATGCGTTCTTAGCAGTGATTTTCTCAACCCAAATTGTCCCGTCATTTGGTCCGCTTGCTCGGAGCGATTGCAGCAAATTCTTCTTGGTTTCTTTTGTGTTTTACCAAGCACGAACGGCAACAAAAGGAGATATTGCAAATGAATATCTGTACTGATTCCTTTCATAGGAATTTCTTATTAGAAAATATCCGACAGCTTTCTCCGAAAGCTTTTTTATGATGGTCACTAGGTACTAACTTTAAATTATTTTTAAGGTGTTTTTTATTATCATATTTAAAAAAGTAATATAGTTTCTAAAATTAAACTTTCAAAGATAAAAGTTTAATATTAATATAATTTGTAGCTTTTGTAATAACTATACACAGAGGTGACTCGTGCATATAATTTTAGTTTCGCCCGATAACTTTATGCATAATAACCAATCTCTGATTGGTTAATATTTTGAGATTTTTTAATAAATTTATTGATAAAATAAAATCAGTTTAGAAAATTTTTTATATGAATATTTCTATTTACCAAACATCTTATAATAATTTAGCTTAATAAAAAACTATACATATTTTATCTTTTTATATTTTGCGCTATCTTTTTGCGTGAAAATTCCTTTGTAATTGTAAAATTTTTAGACAAATTTATTATATCACTTTGCAATTCTTTTCGTTTTGTTCTTTCAATATGTATTGTACGCGTTCATTTGAGTGATTTTATGCAAAAATGACTTTGCAATTTGTAGAAAAGAAGTCTACCGCCAGTATGCTAATTGCAGTTCAGATGAATATCTCGATTAACCAAAGACTAAATCAATGATGCATTGACAGCTTAATTATATCTTCAGACATACATATCACATGCGAATTCGATGAGTATGCCACGTAGATTGCAGCAATGCATTTACGCATATCATTAATCCATTAATAACAGCAATAGGCTTGGAGTACTAACAATACTAAGTGGGGAAAGCCAGTTTTCCCACTTAGTATCGTGCATATCGTAGGATTGCATCGCCCATCTTCGCATATGCCATATTGAAAATACTCAATCATTCATACTGTTTGTGTGATCCATTCGCACGTACTGCGGTAAATTTTTGTCTGTGATTTATCGATCTTAAAAAATTTTGCGCTGGGATTTGAGGTTTTGATAATTAATTCCAAAATATGTGTAGTTCCAAAAAGTTCAAACTATTTATGTTGGAAATTTTGCATAAAAGAAAACTAATCGAGAGAGAGAGAGAGAGAGAGAAAGAGAGAGAGATCGCGCGCGATTAATTTATTTTATACAGAATTTATCAAATTTTACAATGCTATATAATATGTTTCTTTCGATATTCAGCCCGTAAAATAAAAATTCGGAGATCAATAACTACTTGAATACACCTTGATGCGGAAGAGACTTGCACATATATTAGAACACATTATGCGAGAACAGAGATAGCAGCTTAACATTGTATATAACTCTTATAAGATCGTACTTTTCGGCTATGTTTCATAATAGCTTAATATCGCTTAATAGTCCAGTAAAATAGTATCTGAAAATGGCAAAACGGATAGACAAGCCAATTTTTTGAGGGTGAGTAGAAGGTCATAGGAGATGCCCGAATTCACAAAGTTCCAACAAAATTTCCCTGTGCGTCGGCGGCCATCTTCAAAATAGGGGTAAGTTTGGATATCTCGGCTCCTATTGGTCGAATTTTTTTCCTTTTTTTTAATTTTGTAGGAAAAAATATTTGCTACAACTTTTGTTTGAAAAATTTTTTAATAGCTGTCAAGGAAAAAAAGTTACAACCAAAAAAATGCCGTCAATTAGGGGTTGAACATTTTTATTGACAATTACATTGCCCCCTGTTGGTTTTATCAAAAAAATGTTCAAATAAAACTTGTAGAGGACTCAATTCTCTACAATTTTTGTATATCCGCTTTTGCGGTGACTCAAAAAATACCAGAGATAGAGGGCGCCAAAGTTGACTATGTCTAGTAAATGCTATTTTTCGTGGAGAAAATTCTCGTTTTTATTGTGAATTGTCGTACATTAAAACTCTTTTCCGCACCACCACTGAAGTAGAGTTTCAGGCGCATTTTTTTTTTTAATAGGGGTAGGTTTGGATATCTCGGCTCCTATTGGTCGAATCTTTTTCCTTTTTTTTAATTTTGTAGGAAAAAATATTTGCTACAACTTTTGTTTGAAAATTTTTTTAATAGCTGTCAAGGAAAGAAAGTTACAACCAAAAAAATGCCGTCAATT
>NW_021853485.1:5304413-5314329 GCF_003651465.1 Formica exsecta
TGGTCAAAAGTGCAGCCTCGGAGTGCAGCAGTTGGCCCACGGGCCCTCGACGACGGGCCCTGACATAAGGCGCGGTGCACACGAGGGAGAGGAAGAAGGATATGTAAGATATTGATCCTAGGCATGTGTTAATAATCGACAGAATTACCGCGACGATCGGCAAGGAATATCAAATAATTATTATATAGAATATCTTTCTCAGATGTCGCTTATTTTTTTTTTTCATTTTTTTTACAAATTCTATATCGCATCTTATACATTGCTCCTGTATGATTCTATTATCCCGTGAATTTAAAATTAAAAAGAAGCTTCTTGTATTTTCGACTTTACCAATAAAGCGATTTATTTATATATTATATACATATATAAATAAATTGTATTTTACGTTCTCTGTTTTCTTATCAACTATACGCGTAAATTATTATTAATTAAATCGAAATATATTTTCTGTTGCATTCGCTTTTGCTAACACGCTATATATTCTTTGTAGACATACGTAAGAAAACAAAAATCCTCCTTCTCTGCGTCCCGTTCGTAAACGTATACCCGCGCAGAGGCACTCCTGCATGTTCACAATGAGTGGATACACACCCGTTCGTCTTCTAGTCATACGTTCGCATGCTGGCAAACCACCTGCACCCGAAAAACCTGCCGAGGTTTGGGTTACTCGGATCCTGGCAGGGATCTTGCACCCGCGCGTAGCAGCGAGAGAGCTACATCTAATCCTTACCCTCACAATCCTAAATAATTTAAAACTAGCCGATAATGAGTTTATAAATGTATTTGCTCTTGAAATGTAACCGAGAATGTCATTATATGATATTTTGTAATAAAAAATTCGTTCATCGCAATAAACTCGAATAAATCAAGTAACGTAAAAGATACGAATCATAAATAGATACCTATTCTTACGTCTCACACGATTCTTTTCTATTACATCAGAGAAATACGTTCTTATTATTGCAAATCTTATCATCTCCAATTCAACGAAAATTTCATCTTAAATTTGCCACTTTTTTCGCTGTCGATGATAATCTTTTCGTGCTACTTTAAATCGTTCTTCCCTCGTGCTACTTTGAATCGTTCTTCTCGTGCTACTTTGAACACATAAATTTTGCGTTTCATTTGTATGCTTACGTGCTGTTCAACGAGTCGATACACCCGCGGGTATGAAAAACGTGACATCGTGAGCTAATAAACCTTTTACGTATTTTATCTTTCCCTTCCCGTTATTTTAATTTTTGTAAATTAATCAGAAATTTAAGTAGCATGCAAATAACTCATCCCTTTTTGCTTCCAGCAACAAAGGAAAATATAAATTTAAAAAACAGGGGATTCAAAATTTAAAGTTCAATTATTTAATGATATATGTGACCATGTTCGAAAAAAAGCACGGTTCTTTGCGAAAGGCAAAAAAAAAGAAAGCAGAGAGAGAAGATGGCAGACGACTCGTATTCGATAAAAATTATTTAACAGCGTTATAATGAAGTGGGTCATCGCTGATTAGCCGGGAGTAATTCGCGTCGGCTCGCTAACGATAATGATCTGCCAGCCATACAAGGCTAAAAGCGATCGTACGTGCGATCGTATGTAGGAGCTGTAAAGATAAGTAGCGCTTTTCGCGCGCGAGCACGAGCGCGTAACACGACACCCAGAGCAAATAAAAATGTCAGTCGGGGCCGATGTACAATACAGCACGAAGACACTGAAAACTGTATAAAAAATTGCGGGGATGGGGGATGAGACAACCCCCGCAAATGCGGGGGCGGTGGCGGCGACGTTCTTGCGTGCGGGAAAATTCTTAGAATTATTCATTCGGGCCGAGCTACCATGTCGGAAAGTTATGTCGATCGTTATAAAAGTGTTCCGTTAGGTATTATATGCTTCAGTTTCACGCGAATATCGATATAAGTGATTCCTCCTTACGAAAGTATGATTTTATCAAAACTTTTATCGTGACACGTTCAAAACTTTTATTTCTATTTATACGCAACAAAATATACAACTTGAATAATAAGGATCTTTTTTTGTGGAATCCAACAATTTTTCAAGAAGTGCTATTTTGATTTCGTCTTTTTAAATTAAAATAAATTAATTTTCCATACACATATTTTTCTTTCTCTCTCTTCTCTCTTTATTATAAAATAATAATATATAAAAAAAATTAAGAACCGTGATTATATATTATAAGAAAATTATTTAGAAATCTCGTAATCATAATTCGTTAATAAAAATAGCAAGCTCTGTCAAAACAATATAGAACCAAATAGAAAAATGGAAAATATTCAATGTTCACGTAAAAAATCATGCCCACGATACACATTTACACCGAAAGTAATACCTCTGCTGAGCGTTTGTTTTGCAAAAATCAAGAAAAAGGAAAAAAATTATTTTATATGATTAATGCAAGTTAATGAGAATTTGAAGTTAAGATATAACTGATGCTATGTAACGCTTACAATTAGTAGTGATTATTTTAAAAATCAATTCATTAAAGTTTTTTGTGAAATCTCTAACTCACAATGACAACTTTATAAGTTGTCTTCTTTATTATGTTTACAACATGTTTTTCTCGCGAAAGATATAGAAACCCTAATAAATTACGCGTTCGAGATTACTCTCCGCATATCCAAACTCGGTAAAGGAAACAAAGAAAAAGGAAAGAAAGAGAGAGAGAGAAAGTAGAAGTGCGCAAGAGAAGATCCAAAAATAAACCTCTCGAGTGAATTGACTCGTAAGGGCACGTGCCCCATTGAGGTTCGCCCTTCTGCGGTTTTTGCGGGGCCCTATGGGTCGCATCGCGCGCCGACGTTGCATTGCTGTTGTCGTTCCTGCGGGCATCCTGAGAGCGCGCGGAGCGGCAAGTGTCATCGCACCCGAAAACAGCTGCTCCGACCGGCCGGGGCCCTCAGGGCCCTTTGGCAGCCGGATGCCCTCCACTTAAGACTCGCTCCCTTCCTGCCCCTCCACCCTTCATTCTCGAGTATCTGACAAATCCGATCTTCCGCAAAGCACAGCATGGCAGGGAGTAGGATGAGAAAAAAAATCGGAAAGAAAAGGGAGAAAGAAAGAAAGAGAGAGGAGAGAAAGAGAGAAAGAAAAAGGAGCCCGCCACCGCCGCCGGTCGGCGAACTCTGGGCCGGAACGGGTTGAAAGGGACGTCCATAGGACTAATTGCGCTGATTTTTACGAGACTCGCGGATGACAAAGAATGTGCTCTTCGCTCGACTTGATGATTCCCATCTTATAAACACACTATTATATTGGAATTTATTATAAACAGTTAGCTCTTTTTTTCATTATCTTGTATATACAATATATTCATACAGTTCCTATATGTGTCAACATATGTAGGAACTGTGTGTGTGTGTGTGTGTGTGTGTGTGTGTGTGTGTGTGTGTGTGTGTGTGTGTGTGTGTGTGTGTGTGTGTGTGTGTGTGTGTGTGTGTGTGTGTGTGTGTGTGTGTGTGTGTGTGTGTGTGTGTGTGTGTGTGTGTGTGTGTGTGTGTGTGTGTGTGTGTGTGTGTGTGTGTGTGTGTGTGTGACTGTGTGTGTGTGTGTGTGTGTGTGTGTATAAATATATAAAATGTAACAATTATTCCTCTTTTTCAACAATCTTAAATTCTTAAATTATGATGAAAATGATTTTTTGTTAACAAAAATGGCAGAAATAATTTTTAAATAGCTTTTAAAAGTCTGTAGAACAAACTAACTTAAGTACGAGCAAAGATAACACAAAAAGAGTCTTCCTACATTTAATTTTGAAAATCCTAGAATAAAAATAGTAGAGTTAATAAAATAGCAAAAAATAGAATATAATTCGACAAAAATTAAATAAATTAAAATTAATTAAACCATAAATAATGTTTTTAAATAATACTTTCTCCAAAAAATATCCAAAAATATATTGCCCTTTCCCATAAAATTTATTTTTAAGAGAAAAGGCAAGATAATCGAAAGGAAGCAGAAATAATATCGAAGTCCGGTCGGTGAACCCTTTGAAGAGACACGCGTCGTTCACATTTGCACTTATGACGTTACATTTTAATAAGCAATTAGTAAATCAAGATCACGGCGATTGATAATATCGTAAATATCCCATATAAGAGAGTGGCGTTAACGAATGCGACCGTTGGCCGGCACATCACAGCTGACAACTTCGACTATCGGACGTGCGCAAAAGAGGAAAAAAGATCCGTTATATAATCACCGACGAAATAATCAGCCGCCAAGATATAACACGCAAAAATGTTCTACGTTCGATGCACTCGGGGTTAAAGACACAGGCCCGATATTCCACTTCCTTCTAACTTCGATCTACCATATTTTTTTTTTTTTCTTTTTGCGCGTTCCTCGCGTAACCTTCTGCGCCCGCCATATTTTTAGCCGTGGCGATACAGATCTCTCACGAGCTTCCTACCGCGGTCAAGGAACCCTTTGCTAAAGGCCCTAAGGGCCCACATTTCATGCGAGCATGACACCGATGCGTTCTTAGCAGTGATTTTCTCAACCCAAATTGTCCCGTCATTTGGTCCGCTTGCTCGGAGCGATTGCAGCAAATTCTTCTTGGTTTCTTTTGTGTTTTACCAAGCACGAACGGCAACAAAAGGAGATATTGCAAATGAATATCTGTACTGATTCCTTTCATAGGAATTTCTTATTAGAAAATATCCGACAGCTTTCTCCGAAAGCTTTTTTATGATGGTCACTAGGTACTAACTTTAAATTATTTTTAAGGTGTTTTTTATTATCATATTTAAAAAAGTAATATAGTTTCTAAAATTAAACTTTCAAAGATAAAAGTTTAATATTAATATAATTTGTAGCTTTTGTAATAACTATACACAGAGGTGACTCGTGCATATAATTTTAGTTTCGCCCGATAACTTTATGCATAATAACCAATCTCTGATTGGTTAATATTTTGAGATTTTTTAATAAATTTATTGATAAAATAAAATCAGTTTAGAAAATTTTTTATATGAATATTTCTATTTACCAAACATCTTATAATAATTTAGCTTAATAAAAAACTATACATATTTTATCTTTTTATATTTTGCGATATCTTTTTGCGTGAAAATTCCTTTGTAATTGTAAAATTTTTAGACAAATTTATTATATCACTTTGCAATTCTTTTCGTTTTGTTCTTTCAATATGTATTGTACGCGTTCATTTGAGTGATTTTATGCAAAAATGACTTTGCAATTTGTAGAAAAGAAGTCTACCGCCAGTATGCTAATTGCAGTTCAGATGAATATCTCGATTAACCAAAGACTAAATCAATGATGCATTGACAGCTTAATTATATCTTCAGACATACATATCACATGCGAATTCGATGAGTATGCCACGTAGATTGCAGCAATGCATTTACGCATATCATTAATCCATTAATAACAGCAATAGGCTTGGAGTACTAACAATACTAAGTGGGGAAAGCCAGTTTTCCCACTTAGTATCGTGCATATCGTAGGATTGCATCGCCCATCTTCGCATATGCCATATTGAAAATACTCAATCATTCATACTGTTTGTGTGATCCATTCGCACGTACTGCGGTAAATTTTTGTCTGTGATTTATCGATCTTAAAAAATTTTGCGCTGGGATTTGAGGTTTTGATAATTAATTCCAAAATATGTGTAGTTCCAAAAAGTTCAAACTATTTATGTTGGAAATTTTGCATAAAAGAAAACTAATCGAGAGAGAGAGAGAGAGAGAGAAAGAGAGAGAGATCGCGCGCGATTAATTTATTTTATACAGAATTTATCAAATTTTACAATGCTATATAATATGTTTCTTTCGATATTCAGCCCGTAAAATAAAAATTCGGAGATCAATAACTACTTGAATACACCTTGATGCGGAAGAGACTTGCACATATATTAGAACACATTATGCGAGAACAGAGATAGCAGCTTAACATTGTATATAACTCTTATAAGATCGTACTTTTCGGCTATGTTTCATAATAGCTTAATATCGCTTAATAGTCCAGTAAAATAGTATCTGAAAATGGCAAAACGGATAGAGACAAGTCACGTTCCTCTTCGTATAAGCGAGAAAAAATATGGACCGGTAGAGAAACGACAATTGCGACGAAAAAAAAGCGGACCGCCGCGTCGACAACGACGATGCATGCGAAATATTATGGTGCCCTTTTATTAATCTCTTTAACAACGTCGTGTGCCTGCGATTAAAGTAATTTCGCTCCCCCTACCCGACGCAGCTCTTATATATGGCTTTATTAACTTCACTCTCTCCTCTCGTTGGCGCCCAATCCCGCCCGTCAGATTTACCACGAAGTTGCTTCCGCTATTAAAAAAAACGCAGATTCGCGAGATAACGGCAGCAATGATAAGTGGAGTAATGATGATGCAGCAGACGATGCGGCGGTAAAGTGGAAATGTTGCGATACGGGAATTTTTGCGATATTACGAGTGCACAAGGTTGGACAGCTAATGATGACGAACGTGAAAGAAACAGTTTACAAGATCGCATAATGACAGGCTCGTATCAGCACCAAGGCAATTAGCGGCGCATACATCTTCTCAAAGATGTTTAGTTTAATATTTCTCTCTCTCTCTCTCTCTCTCTCTGTCTTTCTTTTTCTCGCTTAATCTCTTAGAATTTTACTTAACTATCTGATATGCTTTTAATATATCTCCTTCTATGCTATTAACGAGATTTCCCTGTAACATTTATTCACGATGTTAGCATGATTTGCGTGAAACAAGTTCTCTAGCGAATATTCGCTAAACGTGTGTTCGCTAACACGTATAGACATATATAAATACGCGCAAAGTGCAGTATATAATTACATCTCACTTCGCTATCGATCACATGATAAATATCAATTTGCTATATTGAATAATAATCTTAAATCAAAATTTTACGACGTAAAATTAACTATTATATCTACATGAAAAGGATTTTGAAGATTAAAACTGTTTTATTATTTAAGTACTTCTTCTTATAAAAAGATTATCGACAAAAATTAAGATAAAAGAAAATATATAAGATTTAATTTTATTAAGATAAATAGAAAGAGAATATGTAATATTTCAATTAAGTCTTTCTAAGAGACTTCTTTTTTCATATTACTAGAATTTTTCACTTTTACATAAACAATGATAAAAATAATTTTATCTCTCTTAAGCTAAAATTGTGATCTTAATAATGCTGATAAATATCCCTATTAAAAACTCTACTCGATCATAAGGAAAAATACGAAGGGAAAATCACGATAATTCGGCGAGGGCGGATGGACTTCAAGCACACCGACTGGTACGTTAGTCGAATAAATTCAAATCGAATCATTAATCGAGAATTAATTAATTAATTAATTGATGCAATAATTTCCGTGAAAAAAAGCGTATTCGCGACTCTCGTACGATATTCGTCTATGCAAATTACGCGTGCCGCATTTCCGTTAATTCCGTTCCGTTATCCTCGCGCCGCACCATTTAAAGATCAATGGCATGGTTACTGATCGCCATATATCAGGATTATCATCCAAGAGAAGACCGAGGGAGATACGAGCCGAGTAGTCGGTACTCATATCGGCGCGGTAGCAGATGGACATAAAAGTCACTCTCCGGGCGCAAAAACGACGAAGGGAATACCCGGTTTGTTACGGAGCCCCACGATTCGCGTGCTACAGAACGTTACACCGCCCGCCGTTCAAAACGCTAACTCTCACCCGTTGCATCGTTCCTGCCGATGCACCTGCTGATGCAACCAATAGATGCCAACGGTGCACGTGCTCTCGCGCGAACGCTGCGGCGAGCCACCGTTGGCAAGCATGTGATGCTAGATGAAATTTGTGTTTCGGAAATGATATCCGGGCATTTGCGTAATCTTTCTCTTCACGAATGAAAACATAAAAGTCATAGTTTGTTTCTCAAAAGATGTATCAATTTTTCCGACCGAGATAGAGAATTAAGATACAAAGAGAGAATCAAGATTCTTTTTTTCGTTTTAAGAGAAAAACTGATTACAAATAACGCAATTCCCCGAATTTTATTAAACATTGAATCGTTTTTATTTCTATTTCTTATTTTATCGATATAAATGTGAACATTAAAAATACAACAAAATTTAATAAAAAGATATTCAAAAGATGGCAATATTTCTCTCTCTTCGAACATACGGCTACTTTAAAGCTTTTGTTTTAGATACTTCGCTGATTGCAAGGCAACTAATACAAATGCAAAGGTTTTTAATAAGTCATTGTATGAGACTTTCATAATTCATAACTGTCTGTCAGTTCAACACAGCCAACGAAATATTACATGTATCAGCAAGCAAACACCTGTTACACAATCTTGCATTCATGGTTTCATCATTCAAGATCAGCTGGCTTCTCCGACCTCGTAAATTGTCATTTTTCATGCTGTGTGAGATTAAAATAAAGCCTGCATTTTTATGTGTGTGTGTGAGTTATTTTAGCAATCATCTGATATATGATCTAATACAAATATATTGACAAAAATTGTTATGTAATCCGAAAAGTTAATATCATTTTGGATTAAAAAATATTTTTCTCTCGAAGGAAAAAAAAAATTATTGTAAGCAAAGTAATATCACGCTTTAGATATTTTTTTCGATTTTTAAAAACATTTCATTTTTAGGTGGCAATACATTCTTATACAAAAGATTCAGCATCACATAGATATATAAATCGTTTCTTTAAAAGAAAAAAATCATTCTTCTTCTTTCTTTTTTTTTCTGTCAAATAGCATTACCATCGCCTTGGTATGCTCATCCTCCCGCGAGGCACATATGTTATCTTTTCATCGTACGAGCCCTTTCGATCTTTCGGAACCACCCAACGTCGCCGAAGGGCCCGTTCGCGTAAGACCACTCATTCATATCGATCGCGCTCTCGTCCACGCTTCTTTATCTGCCACTTTATTTTCATTATCCTGCCGCCGCCGCCACAGGAGCGTGATCGCGCCTGGACGAAGAGGTGGAGGCTACACAACCCGCCGCCGGCCAAAGCCGATACCGATCGCAAGCACACATCGCTGCCAACAGCGGCGATGTATCCCGCATAATGTGTTCGCGCGGCCACGACTATATGACACGGCAAATAATCGTTCGTGGTGCCAGGCAGATATACTCCGAATGCCGCGCACCGCAGTTAGGTACACACGAAAGAGCCGATATATCAGACAGAACGAGGGTAAACAGAGCAGTCGCCGCGCTCTTCGTGGTTCGATTAGGAATCAGGAGACAACTCAGGAAGCAACCAACGGCCGTGTCACTCGCCCATTGTTTGCGTACGTAACGTATGACCAAGTGAGGAAATTTTAAGCGATGTTGAGCTAACATTTTTCATATCGGATCTTAGCGAGAAATTGCAGAGTTGCGTTCGATCTATAAAATGATCTCGATTCTCATTCGTTTGGCATTATCATTTGACCGGAAGAGCAACTGGTACAAAAATACAAAAACCTCGAATGTGATCAAATGTTTGATTATTTTCCTGCCTAGAAATGTCGTTTGGTGAAGATGTATAATCATTAATCATTCTATAACTATATTGATGAAGGAACAAGCTTTTTTGCTCAGTCATTTATACATTTGCAATTTTGCTAAAACAAACGTTTAATATTTAATGATAAATAACGCGGAATTGAATTTCGAAAGTATTGAATTCTCATAAAAGAAATATCATCTATCTATATTCGCTATAGAATCTGTCATCGATGGAATATAACGCGCTTGATACAGTCTGTATATTAGATAACGATCTAGCCCTGTTATATCGCTGTCATTAAATAAGCACTCGTTACTGCTTCATTCCTGAATGGAATATAGATACAGTCTGTATATTAGATAACGATCTAGCCCTGTTATATCGCTGTCATTAAATAAGCACTCGTTACTGCTTCATTCCTTCATTCCTG
>NW_021853485.1:5323254-5345318 GCF_003651465.1 Formica exsecta
CATTAAATAATCACTCGTTACTGCTTCATTCCTGCTTTACTCCGCTTTACTATTTTTTTCACAATCACGCAAACCGCGTGTAAAGCAGAGTAAACAGCGGCACGACAATTCCTTCCAGCACGGATGCATTTGATTAGGAATCAAGAGGCAGTATGGTTCGCAATATTTGCGCACGAAACGATTGCGGACGAAAAGTATGATGCGCACTGCGATTAATACCTTGCGTGGTGCATATTATTCGTGATATACACTAGTAATACGAAATAACCAATGTAAAAGCAACCGATTTTTTATAGAAAAAGAATTCTATTATTATAAAAAAATAAAAAAGAAACATACAGCCACATAGCTTGCAAATAATTATTAAAACCATTTACTGATTTGACCGAAATTTTAATATCTCACTTTTTCTCACTGAAATATTACAAATATTGCGATAATAAAACTGTTATTTTATAGATGGACATTTTATAATTTCTTAAATAAAAAGAGAAATTACGACAAAAATTAAAGCTGATCACAGTTAGTAATTATTTGCACGGAATGACTTTGAAGTTCAAACTATCCATCTCAATAGAAAGCTGCAATTGATTGTCGTATTACATTTGCCACTCATATCACCCTCGACTTTCGATTTCTTTGTGACAAGGTGACGTACTGTTTTCACAGTACGCTGTATACACATCAATTATTTGATTTGTCATAGAGAGACTCGTGGGACTCGTGAGACGGGATATCCTAGCGTAATGTGTGTCAGCCCCTTTTATTAAAATTAAACCTCGATTCAACCTATCGTGTCGTCGATGTAATATTCTCCAATATTATTCGCGTTATAAAATAGATATGACAAAATAAATTTATATGCAGTTGAATCATATCTTTATAAATATAAATTACTTTTATCTATAAACATAAATATTTCTTTGTTACAAGAATAGATAACGAATGACCATGAAACACAAATACAAAATAGCTAATATATGATATATTATTTATAAATTCATATATAACGGAATAATGTTCCGATATTATTTTAACCGCGTTTGTTATATATGTGTATATCTTATAGGAATCATTTCTCTGCACCTGTACTGCATGATTGTATGTACCGCATTTTACGTTCGCGCCAATGATCGAAGATAAAAATAAGATGCTTTTTTCCCTTGCTGTGATAAAAATTTTAATTACTCGAGACATGCAAAAGGTACTTTCGGCTTATGGTAAAAACAATTAAAAACAATCACATTTTTTCTACAAATATATCCTGTAATATGTTAAAAAATCTTGTCTACATTTTGCATATAATTACATATTACAAAAATTAATAATATAAAAAAATTATTCTTATAAACTGCTAGACGAGAGATTATTATGTTTATAACAAAAATATAGCATTTTCTGTATAATAAGATATGATGATATTAAAATAATAATTAAGTACACTTCAAATTAATTAAATATTATTATAATACAAATATAATTTTATAATTTTATTAATACTATCAGAGTTACTAAATTTTTAAGAAGACTTATTATTATCGGTATTATTTCATATTAGTATTATATATTTATCTATTTCAAACAATTAATCTTTATTCTCGAGTTGCAGTTAAAAGGCAGGCATACGCTATCTCCGAGCAATTGATTCGATATCCGTAACGCTACACACTATCGGACTAGCAGCAATATTTCGCTTTATTCCAGCGACGTACAATCCGTCACACGTAGTATGCCCCATCAAGGAAATTAATAAAGCCCGATAAGTGATCGTTCTCGTGTCTATACTACGCTCGATACCAGCTCATCTCGACACCCCTCGTCACCCGGCCGCCCCTCGTCGACGATAATCTGCTTCTTTTAATCATATTGCGCAAGCACACGTCGCTCCCAGAATGAGAAACTGACGGACGGCGTTTGTAATCTCCATTATCGTTATGCGCGACGCGGCAAACCTTGTGACGGGGTTTCCCTCCTCACATTCAGCGATTTCCAAGAAAAATTTCAATCGAAGCCCATCGCCAGAATCGCTTTCGCGTTGATGAGCCGCGCGCGATGTACAGGTGCACGCCTTGTAATAAAATTATATATCACGTGAAAGTAATACGTATATGTATATAAATAATATGAGCGAGCGACACACGATTACTACGCGCAATGCACACGAGCTTCATGTATCTATATTTAGCGGAAATGTAATATATATGTAAGTGGAAGTACATATAAAAAATATGTCCGAATGGTAATGAGAATTGATTATTTTCGAAGTTACATCGCGCGTTAATATAGTTGACGATACTTGTTGGAATATATGTGATTTCATATCATACTTTTCAGATTCTTTGACAATTGCAAAGTACAATAAAAATGTCTTGTTGTTTATAAACATCTTTAAAAGTTTACGTAAACATTAAATAAATAACAATTTTTTTTCCTTTACTGAATTGCAAATATAATCTTAACAGAATATTTCGTTTTATTAAAACAACTATTTGGTCAAAAAGACTAAAAAAGAGAAGAAGAAAACCAATATAAAATCGTAATTTAAAAAATTCCAAATTAATTAAAAAATTCGTAAATAGATCCGTAAATTATATAATTATAAACAAAGATTATTTGGGCCCGATAGATTTTGATAGCTAATAATAATTATAATAATAATTTTTGAGTGAAACTACTGTATATTAATAACAATAATTTTGAAAAATTAATAAAGTATGTTAATCGTAACCACGGATCATGTTAACTATATAAATCAGTCCGTGAATGAAGGATCGCACGATTAAAATGCACCCATTGTTATTAAAATTAATAAACAAAAGTATTGTAGTAAATTCTTTCTCGTATCTATCAAAGCGTCGCACAAGCTTGCGACATAATAAATAACGCGAGGTACATTATGAGTATACGAGAAGTCTCGCCTTAATTGCCACTTCCATTAATTCTCCGATCAGTATGTGTGTGCGTGTGTGTGTGTGTGTGTGTGTGCGCGCGCGCGTGTGTTTCTAGAAAGACATAAATTCACTCAAGTCGTTTCAATGAGCAGAGCTCGAAGGGTTCAGATAAATCTGAACGATTTACTGAACCGCATTTATGATTATCAAAAATTCCACATCGACATTTTTGATCGTATATATATTTTCTCTCCTCTTTTCTCTCTTTCTCCCTTCGTTTTAATTTTGACGGCGACTTTTGAGCGAATAATGATTCTCATGAAAAATGCAGATGCTTGTCCTCGAACAGATTCAACGCGAAAACCCAGTAACCGCGTTTAAGTCTCGCAAAATTACACGGTACGTCGAGATATCTGCGTCTCGTGAATCAAGCACATTCTTAAAAAGAAGATTGCTCGTATGAAATTACGAAGTGTATCAAACCATTTGCTAGCTGTATTTGTATGTCAGATATAAATGTGCACTTTAATTACAAAATGTTAGTACAACAAAATTAATATTGAAAAACTGATTTAAATAGATTTAAATTTTGAAAATATAAATTTTTTGCTTAGATGCACAAGACTCAAAAATTCCATCATAAACTTGTACAATTAACTATCAAACATTAATATTTTAAATTTTCATATTAAAATATGTAACTCATACGTCAAACTTCTAATGCCATTGCTCCACATATATCCAGTACATGCCGCACAATATAAATACTTGTACACACATTAGCAGTTCCATAAACTTGAGCGCTACTTACAGAGCAATCGCGATTACTTCTCGCGATTTACATCAAGCTTTTCTGGCACATGAATCGGTGTCATAATTAAATCCGCGGATTAAGGACGTGTCTTCGGTTTTATATGTGTGTACATATTTATGTGTCGCATTCACATTTCCTGTGAATGTATCTCACGCCCCTCTATCTCACCTGATGTTTCTTTTGCTTCCGTATCATTTCACGTATACATATATCCGTATGTACGTATATACTACATATATATATATACGAATATTTGTACAGTAGATTATCGATTACGCTTTCGAGTCAATTATGTGCATGCTCTCATTTCAGTCGATTTCGCATCCTGTATCGTTTGCACCTGATTTCTCATTAAAAATTAAGAACGATCAAAATGCACTTTATCAAATAATGCGTGCATAATGTATGAAAAGTTACACATATTTCATAAGAGCAGATTCTTTAATTAGTTTTTTGACGTTATGTTCTTTAGTAGCTCAACAATGAATTTGCCTGAATAATTATACCAATAGTATGGCACAAGAGAGACTCTTATCATTGCTTCGTGATAAATAGGCGATTATAAGGCTGTTATAGTTTATAAAAAGCGCGAAATATTGTATAAACGCGTTATATTTGTATATAATGACTTTGTGATAGCTTAGCGATGATTCGGTAAAATATTATTTTTTAGAATTTTACTTAACGTTAATTGTTTTAATAGTTAAAAATTAATATATTTGTATATTTATTTGTATAATCAATGAATTTATGATAAACATCTGAGTATTTATTGCTATTGCGCAATGTAAACGTGACCGATGTAAACGTTATCGAACTGTTGATAGTTTCCTCTTGAAGTCATTTCTCATTACTTTTTCAGAGTACTAATAATGGTAAAGTTACCATGTAGAGAAGAAAAAATATTTTCCACGTCAGTAAAAAAAAAATAGTTGATATACAATCGTAAAAACTCGATCTTGACTTACTCTCTATCATAGCATTTTATAAAATATTTTCAACTACTTAATTAAAATACCATCGAATAATTTAATGTAAATGATAAAATATCGGTAAACGTGTGGGTGTCAAAAGATATCTATTAATTAGATTTTTGTTTTCTTCACGAATATTGTTAAAATTGAGAAATATTTGGCAGGTAGCAACGAGCATGTATGTATAACAAATCAAATAAAAAGTCGAAGCCGTGCCATTTAATTTTGAAACATGATTCATGCAACACGCAATATTATTGAATTCAATTCGCGAACCCGACATACAAAATAATGATAGACTCCGTGCGCCTTTAAATAGCACCACAATTTCTGGCTTACAAAAATACGTGCAAAGCTACATGCAACCTATGGATAACACTTTCGCTGCAATTATCGTGAAATTTTTGTGAAATTTTTATGTACATTTACTTTATCTGCGCGCACGCTCGTTTATGTCTCTTTCGAAAAGCGGTGGATAAAACGTGCATGAATTACAATATATCGCGCGAAACGTCAATGAGCACCTGACTTCTGCGTGATGCAAATTGCTCGCGTTGCAGTTAATTTCCCAACGGGAATCAATGGCAACACCTGTGGGGCAATTTCTGATACTTCCGACGATAGCTCTCAAATGATAGAACGCGTGGAGCTTAATTAATTGTAAATTGTTTCGTAATCCAATACATTAAGATCATATATGTATTTTCTGTATTAATCACTTAAGGGGTACATATAGGTTTTCGTGGCATTCGTTCTTTACTTTGCGCTTTGTTTTTCTTTTAAAAGATTTTAAAAAGGTTCTTTTTAAAGATGAACATGATAATTTTGATTGTCTTAGAGAGAGAGAGAGAAAGAGAGAGGAATGAAAAAAAACATGAAATTACACGAAGATAAGTGACTATGTAAAATCTACAAGTCCTTATATGAGACATCCTAAATGGGGACAATGATACAAATGAGTTAAGAAGTATATAAGGTCAATATGGCGGTTTTAATAAAAACGCTCCTATAACGCGATTACCTTACAATGGCTGCGATCTTATCAATTTGCATCATCATTCTTGTTTATTCTATTCAGAGAGTTCTAAATTATTCAAACATATTCAAGCTTCTTCTGAATTTTCTGAGAATATATTGATGTGTAAAAAAGTTCGCGTCATAGTCATTAGAAAATCGAAATCGAAAGAATTATAGCTTTTAAGCTAAAGATTAATTAATTTTATATTAAACAATATAAAATATGATTATATATAATTGCATAATGACAAATATATTTCATTTATAAAAAAACCGAATATCGAGAAAGATTTATGTGTATAGACTGCTCGAAAATATATTTATGTTATGAATATTTAATGCTCATTTATTATCAAATTTTTTTCTTTATTTTGTTTAAATAAAAGGAAGATTAAAAAATAATATAATTATTCTCACCTTTAACAATTCTACTATACGCGGTATCGGAATATTTTCTTACAAACTGTTGATAATCAAAATTTGGATACAAATAACTGTATTTTTATACGAAATGATCTCTTATTAATTGTAGTTACAGAAAATATTTTCGTATTTTCCGCTGTAGTGTTGATAGCCTTATACCTGATATTAATTTTGAATTTAATGTCACATATATTGGAAGGCATTATTGTAACTCTATACCCAATTTTTTTTTTAAGCAATGTACGATATTAGGATATAGTAAACAAAATATGAAAATTTCAAACCATCATTTTTTATATGAAAATTGATAAAATTGAAAGGCAAACCGGATATTATAAATGCGAGATATTGATGTATCTAAATACTAAATTATAATACGCGGTATATAAACGAGCAATGGTTCCGTTGAACCGTCGTCCTCGTCGCGCACATTATCGCGTATTCCCTATGCGACATTAACAAAGTGACGTCGTCGCATCGCGCAGAATTATAACATACTACGTGGCAAGAAACGAGGAAAGTGTATTCTCCGGTGTACAGTCAATAAAGCCGTCGCGCAATAATTATCGTTGCTGGCAGCGTCTCGAGGGGCGTCATTAGGCGACAACGTCGCATATCGCGGCTTTTAATGTTTCACAAACGCTTTTCAGGTACGACGACGAAGACGACAATGTACGGCGGCATCGCTTTATCGCACGTCGTCGACCATGTATTAACGAAGAGCGCTCGTGTGGTATGCGTACACGTGTTCCGAGGAAGACTTATACGATCGAGTTATTTCGATATAAAAGCTGAAACGATATGCATTGTTATATGTCTTTTGCGTTGGGAATGCGTTTGCGCGCGTCTGTCATAGCGAAAAATTATCGAGTATGACCGATGCAGATAACGATATAAAGTTCTACTTTTATTGTTTTTTTTTTTTCACAGAAATACTTTTATTTCTTTTTCCGTATAGATATTATATTTTTTTTTGATCGCGGTGTGTGTGTGTGTGTGTGTGTGTGTGTGTGTGTGTGTGTGTGTGTGTGTGTGTGTGTGTGTGTGTGTGTGTGTGTGTGTGTGTGTGTGTGTGTGTGTGTGTGTGTGTGTGTGTGTGTGTGTGTGTGTGTGTGTGTGTGTGTGTGTGTGTGTGTGTGTGTGTGTGTGTGTGTGTGTGTGTGTGTGTGTGTGTGTGTGTGTGTGTGTGTGTGTGTGTGTGTGTGTGTGTGTGTGTGTGTGTGTGTGTGTGTGTGTGTGTGTGTGTGTGTGTGTGTGTGTGTGTGTGTGTGTGTGTGTGTGTGTGTGTGTGTGTGTGTGTGTGTGTGTGTGTGTGTGTGTGTGTGTGTGTGTGTGTGTGTGTGTGTGTGTGTGTGTGTGTGTGTGTGTGTGTGTGTGTGTGTGTGTGTGTGTGTGTGTGTGTGTGTGTGTGTGTGTGTGTGTGTGTGTGTGTGTGTGTGTGTGTGTGTGTGTGTGTGTGTGTGTGTGTGTGTGTGTGTGTGTGTGTGTGTGTGTGTGTGTGTGTGTGTGTGTGTGTGTGTGTGTGTGTGTGTGTGTGTGTGTGTGTGTGTGTGTGTGTGTGTGTGTGTGTGTGTGTGTGTGTGTGTGTGTGTGTGTGTGTGTGTGTGTGTGTGTGTGTGTGTGTGTGTGTGTGTGTGTGTGTGTGTGTGTGTGTGTGTGTGTGTGTGTGTGTGTGTGTGTGTGTGTGTGTGTGTGTGTGTGTGTGTGTGTGTGTGTGTGTGTGTGTGTGTGTGTGTGTGTGTGTGTGTGTGTGTGTGTGTGTGTGTGTGTGTGTGTGTGTGTGTGTGTGTGTGTGTGTGTGTGTGTGTGTGTGTGTGTGTGTGTGTGTGTGTGTGTGTGTGTGTGTGTGTGTGTGTGTGTGTGTGTGTGTGTGTGTGTGTGTGTGTGTGTGTGTGTGTGTGTGTGTGTGTGTGTGTGTGTGTGTGTGTGTGTGTGTGTGTGTGTGTGTGTGTGTGTGTGTGTGTGTGTGTGTGTGTGTGTGTGTGTGTGTGTGTGTGTGTGTGTGTGTGTGTGTGTGTGTGTGTGTGTGTGTGTGTGTGTGTGTGTGTGTGTGTGTGTGTGTGTGTGTGTGTGTGTGTGTGTGTGTGTGTGTGTGTGTGTGTGTGTGTGTGTGTGTGTGTGTGTGTGTGTGTGTGTGTGTGTGTGTGTGTGTGTGTGTGTGTGTGTGTGTGTGTGTGTGTGTGTGTGTGTGTGTGTGTGTGTGTGTGTGTGTGTGTGTGTGTGTGTGTGTGTGTGTGTGTGTGTGTGTGTGTGTGTGTGTGTGTGTGTGTGTGTGTGTGTGTGTGTGTGTGTGTGTGTGTGTGTGTGTGTGTGTGTGTGTGTGTGTGTGTGTGTGTGTGTGTGTGTGTGTGTGTGTGTGTGTGTGTGTGTGTGTGTGTGTGTGTGTGTGTGTGTGTGTGTGTGTGTGTGTGTGTGTGTGTGTGTGTGTGTGTGTGTGTGTGTGTGTGTGTGTGTGTGTGTGTGTGTGTGTGTGTGTGTGTGTGTGTGTGTGTGTGTGTGTGTGTGTGTGTGTGTGTGTGTGTGTGTGTGTGTGTGTGTGTGTGTGTGTGTGTGTGTGTGTGTGTGTGTGTGTGTGTGTGTGTGTGTGTGTGTGTGTGTGTGTGTGTGTGTGTGTGTGTGTGTGTGTGTGTGTGTGTGTGTGTGTGTGTGTGTGTGTGTGTGTGTGTGTGTGTGTGTGTGTGTGTGTGTGTGTGTGTGTGTGTGTGTGTGTGTGTGTGTGTGTGTGTGTGTGTGTGTGTGTGTGTGTGTGTGTGTGTGTGTGTGTGTGTGTGTGTGTGTGTGTGTGTGTGTGTGTGTGTGTGTGTGTGTGTGTGTGTGTGTGTGTGTGTGTGTGTGTGTGTGTGTGTGTGTGTGTGTGTGTGTGTGTGTGTGTGTGTGTGTGTGTGTGTGTGTGTGTGTGTGTGTGTGTGTGTGTGTGTGTGTGTGTGTGTGTGTGTGTGTGTGTGTGTGTGTGTGTGTGTGTGTGTGTGTGTGTGTGTGTGTGTGTGTGTGTGTGTGTGTGTGTGTGTGTGTGTGTGTGTGTGTGTGTGTGTGTGTGTGTGTGTGTGTGTGTGTGTGTGTGTGTGTGTGTGTGTGTGTGTGTGTGTGTGTGTGTGTGTGTGTGTGTGTGTGTGTGTGTGTGTGTGTGTGTGTGTGTGTGTGTGTGTGTGTGTGTGTGTGTGTGTGTGTGTGTGTGTGTGTGTGTGTGTGTGTGTGTGTGTGTGTGTGTGTGTGTGTGTGTGTGTGTGTGTGTGTGTGTGTGTGTGTGTGTGTGTGTGTGTGTGTGTGTGTGTGTGTGTGTGTGTGTGTGTGTGTGTGTGTGTGTGTGTGTGTGTGTGTGTGTGTGTGTGTGTGTGTGTGTGTGTGTGTGTGTGTGTGTGTGTGTGTGTGTGTGTGTGTGTGTGTGTGTGTGTGTGTGTGTGTGTGTGTGTGTGTGTGTGTGTGTGTGTGTGTGTGTGTGTGTGTGTGTGTGTGTGTGTGTGTGTGTGTGTGTGTGTGTGTGTGTGTGTGTGTGTGTGTGTGTGTGTGTGTGTGTGTGTGTGTGTGTGTGTGTGTGTGTGTGTGTGTGTGTGTGTGTGTGTGTGTGTGTGTGTGTGTGTGTGTGTGTGTGTGTGTGTGTGTGTGTGTGTGTGTGTGTGTGTGTGTGTGTGTGTGTGTGTGTGTGTGTGTGTGTGTGTGTGTGTGTGTGTGTGTGTGTGTGTGTGTGTGTGTGTGTGTGTGTGTGTGTGTGTGTGTGTGTGTGTGTGTGTGTGTGTGTGTGTGTGTGTGTGTGTGTGTGTGTGTGTGTGTGTGTGTGTGTGTGTGTGTGTGTGTGTGTGTGTGTGTGTGTGTGTGTGTGTGTGTGTGTGTGTGTGTGTGTGTGTGTGTGTGTGTGTGTGTGTGTGTGTGTGTGTGTGTGTGTGTGTGTGTGTGTGTGTGTGTGTGTGTGTGTGTGTGTGTGTGTGTGTGTGTGTGTGTGTGTGTGTGTGTGTGTGTGTGTGTGTGTGTGTGTGTGTGTGTGTGTGTGTGTGTGTGTGTGTGTGTGTGTGTGTGTGTGTGTGTGTGTGTGTGTGTGTGTGTGTGTGTGTGTGTGTGTGTGTGTGTGTGTGTGTGTGTGTGTGTGTGTGTGTGTGTGTGTGTGTGTGTGTGTGTGTGTGTGTGTGTGTGTGTGTGTGTGTGTGTGTGTGTGTGTGTGTGTGTGTGTGTGTGTGTGTGTGTGTGTGTGTGTGTGTGTGTGTGTGTGTGTGTGTGTGTGTGTGTGTGTGTGTGTGTGTGTGTGTGTGTGTGTGTGTGTGTGTGTGTGTGTGTGTGTGTGTGTGTGTGTGTGTGTGTGTGTGTGTGTGTGTGTGTGTGTGTGTGTGTGTGTGTGTGTGTGTGTGTGTGTGTGTGTGTGTGTGTGTGTGTGTGTGTGTGTGTGTGTGTGTGTGTGTGTGTGTGTGTGTGTGTGTGTGTGTGTGTGTGTGTGTGTGTGTGTGTGTGTGTGTGTGTGTGTGTGTGTGTGTGTGTGTGTGTGTGTGTGTGTGTGTGTGTGTGTGTGTGTGTGTGTGTGTGTGTGTGTGTGTGTGTGTGTGTGTGTGTGTGTGTGTGTGTGTGTGTGTGTGTGTGTGTGTGTGTGTGTGTGTGTGTGTGTGTGTGTGTGTGTGTGTGTGTGTGTGTGTGTGTGTGTGTGTGTGTGTGTGTGTGTGTGTGTGTGTGTGTGTGTGTGTGTGTGTGTGTGTGTGTGTGTGTGTGTGTGTGTGTGTGTGTGTGTGTGTGTGTGTGTGTGTGTGTGTGTGTGTGTGTGTGTGTGTGTGTGTGTGTGTGTGTGTGTGTGTGTGTGTGTGTGTGTGTGTGTGTGTGTGTGTGTGTGTGTGTGTGTGTGTGTGTGTGTGTGTGTGTGTGTGTGTGTGTGTGTGTGTGTGTGTGTGTGTGTGTGTGTGTGTGTGTGTGTGTGTGTGTGTGTGTGTGTGTGTGTGTGTGTGTGTGTGTGTGTGTGTGTGTGTGTGTGTGTGTGTGTGTGTGTGTGTGTGTGTGTGTGTGTGTGTGTGTGTGTGTGTGTGTGTGTGTGTGTGTGTGTGTGTGTGTGTGTGTGTGTGTGTGTGTGTGTGTGTGTGTGTGTGTGTGTGTGTGTGTGTGTGTGTGTGTGTGTGTGTGTGTGTGTGTGTGTGTGTGTGTGTGTGTGTGTGTGTGTGTGTGTGTGTGTGTGTGTGTGTGTGTGTGTGTGTGTGTGTGTGTGTGTGTGTGTGTGTGTGTGTGTGTGTGTGTGTGTGTGTGTGTGTGTGTGTGTGTGTGTGTGTGTGTGTGTGTGTGTGTGTGTGTGTGTGTGTGTGTGTGTGTGTGTGTGTGCGCGCGCGCGTGTGTTTCTAGAAAGACATAAATTCACTCAAGTCGTTTCAATGAGCAGAGCTCGAAGGGTTCAGATAAATCTGAACGATTTACTGAACCGCATTTATGATTATCAAAAATTCCACATCGACATTTTTGATCGTATATATATTTTCTCTCCTCTTTTCTCTCTTTCTCCCTTCGTTTTAATTTTGACGGCGACTTTTGAGCGAATAATGATTCTCATGAAAAATGCAGATGCTTGTCCTCGAACAGATTCAACGCGAAAACCCAGTAACCGCGTTTAAGTCTCGCAAAATTACACGGTACGTCGAGATATCTGCGTCTCGTGAATCAAGCACATTCTTAAAAAGAAGATTGCTCGTATGAAATTACGAAGTGTATCAAACCATTTGCTAGCTGTATTTGTATGTCAGATATAAATGTGCACTTTAATTACAAAATGTTAGTACAACAAAATTAATATTGAAAAACTGATTTAAATAGATTTAAATTTTGAAAATATAAATTTTTTGCTTAGATGCACAAGACTCAAAAATTCCATCATAAACTTGTACAATTAACTATCAAACATTAATATTTTAAATTTTCATATTAAAATATGTAACTCATACGTCAAACTTCTAATGCCATTGCTCCACATATATCCAGTACATGCCGCACAATATAAATACTTGTACACACATTAGCAGTTCCATAAACTTGAGCGCTACTTACAGAGCAATCGCGATTACTTCTCGCGATTTACATCAAGCTTTTCTGGCACATGAATCGGTGTCATAATTAAATCCGCGGATTAAGGACGTGTCTTCGGTTTTATATGTGTGTACATATTTATGTGTCGCATTCACATTTCCTGTGAATGTATCTCACGCCCCTCTATCTCACCTGATGTTTCTTTTGCTTCCGTATCATTTCACGTATACATATATCCGTATGTACGTATATACTACATATATATATATACGAATATTTGTACAGTAGATTATCGATTACGCTTTCGAGTCAATTATGTGCATGCTCTCATTTCAGTCGATTTCGCATCCTGTATCGTTTGCACCTGATTTCTCATTAAAAATTAAGAACGATCAAAATGCACTTTATCAAATAATGCGTGCATAATGTATGAAAAGTTACACATATTTCATAAGAGCAGATTCTTTAATTAGTTTTTTGACGTTATGTTCTTTAGTAGCTCAACAATGAATTTGCCTGAATAATTATACCAATAGTATGGCACAAGAGAGACTCTTATCATTGCTTCGTGATAAATAGGCGATTATAAGGCTGTTATAGTTTATAAAAAGCGCGAAATATTGTATAAACGCGTTATATTTGTATATAATGACTTTGTGATAGCTTAGCGATGATTCGGTAAAATATTATTTTTTAGAATTTTACTTAACGTTAATTGTTTTAATAGTTAAAAATTAATATATTTGTATATTTATTTGTATAATCAATGAATTTATGATAAACATCTGAGTATTTATTGCTATTGCGCAATGTAAACGTGACCGATGTAAACGTTATCGAACTGTTGATAGTTTCCTCTTGAAGTCATTTCTCATTACTTTTTCAGAGTACTAATAATGGTAAAGTTACCATGTAGAGAAGAAAAAATATTTTCCACGTCAGTAAAAAAAAAATAGTTGATATACAATCGTAAAAACTCGATCTTGACTTACTCTCTATCATAGCATTTTATAAAATATTTTCAACTACTTAATTAAAATACCATCGAATAATTTAATGTAAATGATAAAATATCGGTAAACGTGTGGGTGTCAAAAGATATCTATTAATTAGATTTTTGTTTTCTTCACGAATATTGTTAAAATTGAGAAATATTTGGCAGGTAGCAACGAGCATGTATGTATAACAAATCAAATAAAAAGTCGAAGCCGTGCCATTTAATTTTGAAACATGATTCATGCAACACGCAATATTATTGAATTCAATTCGCGAACCCGACATACAAAATAATGATAGACTCCGTGCGCCTTTAAATAGCACCACAATTTCTGGCTTACAAAAATACGTGCAAAGCTACATGCAACCTATGGATAACACTTTCGCTGCAATTATCGTGAAATTTTTGTGAAATTTTTATGTACATTTACTTTATCTGCGCGCACGCTCGTTTATGTCTCTTTCGAAAAGCGGTGGATAAAACGTGCATGAATTACAATATATCGCGCGAAACGTCAATGAGCACCTGACTTCTGCGTGATGCAAATTGCTCGCGTTGCAGTTAATTTCCCAACGGGAATCAATGGCAACACCTGTGGGGCAATTTCTGATACTTCCGACGATAGCTCTCAAATGATAGAACGCGTGGAGCTTAATTAATTGTAAATTGTTTCGTAATCCAATACATTAAGATCATATATGTATTTTCTGTATTAATCACTTAAGGGGTACATATAGGTTTTCGTGGCATTCGTTCTTTACTTTGCGCTTTGTTTTTCTTTTAAAAGATTTTAAAAAGGTTCTTTTTAAAGATGAACATGATAATTTTGATTGTCTTAGAGAGAGAGAGAGAGAAAGAGAGAGGAATGAAAAAAAACATGAAATTACACGAAGATAAGTGACTATGTAAAATCTACAAGTCCTTATATGAGACATCCTAAATGGGGACAATGATACAAATGAGTTAAGAAGTATATAAGGTCAATATGGCGGTTTTAATAAAAACGCTCCTATAACGCGATTACCTTACAATGGCTGCGATCTTATCAATTTGCATCATCATTCTTGTTTATTCTATTCAGAGAGTTCTAAATTATTCAAACATATTCAAGCTTCTTCTGAATTTTCTGAGAATATATTGATGTGTAAAAAAGTTCGCGTCATAGTCATTAGAAAATCGAAATCGAAAGAATTATAGCTTTTAAGCTAAAGATTAATTAATTTTATATTAAACAATATAAAATATGATTATATATAATTGCATAATGACAAATATATTTCATTTATAAAAAAACCGAATATCGAGAAAGATTTATGTGTATAGACTGCTCGAAAATATATTTATGTTATGAATATTTAATGCTCATTTATTATCAAATTTTTTTCTTTATTTTGTTTAAATAAAAGGAAGATTAAAAAATAATATAATTATTCTCACCTTTAACAATTCTACTATACGCGGTATCGGAATATTTTCTTACAAACTGTTGATAATCAAAATTTGGATACAAATAACTGTATTTTTATACGAAATGATCTCTTATTAATTGTAGTTACAGAAAATATTTTCGTATTTTCCGCTGTAGTGTTGATAGCCTTATACCTGATATTAATTTTGAATTTAATGTCACATATATTGGAAGGCATTATTGTAACTCTATACCCAATTTTTTTTTTAAGCAATGTACGATATTAGGATATAGTAAACAAAATATGAAAATTTCAAACCATCATTTTTTATATGAAAATTGATAAAATTGAAAGGCAAACCGGATATTATAAATGCGAGATATTGATGTATCTAAATACTAAATTATAATACGCGGTATATAAACGAGCAATGGTTCCGTTGAACCGTCGTCCTCGTCGCGCACATTATCGCGTATTCCCTATGCGACATTAACAAAGTGACGTCGTCGCATCGCGCAGAATTATAACATACTACGTGGCAAGAAACGAGGAAAGTGTATTCTCCGGTGTACAGTCAATAAAGCCGTCGCGCAATAATTATCGTTGCTGGCAGCGTCTCGAGGGGCGTCATTAGGCGACAACGTCGCATATCGCGGCTTTTAATGTTTCACAAACGCTTTTCAGGTACGACGACGAAGACGACAATGTACGGCGGCATCGCTTTATCGCACGTCGTCGACCATGTATTAACGAAGAGCGCTCGTGTGGTATGCGTACACGTGTTCCGAGGAAGACTTATACGATCGAGTTATTTCGATATAAAAGCTGAAACGATATGCATTGTTATATGTCTTTTGCGTTGGGAATGCGTTTGCGCGCGTCTGTCATAGCGGAAAAATTATCGAGTATGACCGATGCAGATAACGATATAAAGTTCTACTTTTATTGTTTTTTTTTTCACAGAAATACTTTTATTTCTTTTTCCGTATAGATATTATATTTTTTTTGATCGCGCCCATCGCTCTTTTATTACGCTTTATATACGCTCGCCGGGAGAAATTTGCGTGATGCGAATTTCTTTAATTAGATAGAATGTTCTGAGTGAAAATCGCGTTAGAGAATTAAGAAAATGTATTCTATATATGTGTAAAAAAATTATACTATTATATTCAAAAATGTATTATATACGTGTATAATATATAATAGATTATATGTTTTATCATATTGGATGCGCATGGCAATGTAACAAATATAAAATATTGTTGCTGCGTTGACAAGATAATGTTTAATAGATGAAACGATATGTCAATAATAAGGTGTCAGTCTGATATATTATAATATGCAATCGCATTACTTTTTTTAAGAAAAAATATTTACATTTCAAATATATTATATATATATATGTATATATATGCAATACCTAAATATTCAGATATCATTCGATATCACGATCTTTCTTTTGAGATTTCAGAATTTCGATAATATAAAATTTAAGAAAAATTACATTCATATATATGAAAATTTTTTGTAGGTTAATAAATTCAGATAATATTAAACGTTCACTTATATTGTACACACGTACAATATGCATTTACATAAAAATCACTTGTTCTTTCTTTCATATATGTGTGTATGTATATTGTAATCTTTCTTAAAAAGAAAAATCATGATGCCGAATAATATCCGAATGATTGACGCTTTCACCGCAGTTGAATGATACTCGGTACTCTTACAAATCGCATCACGATTTGTCGCAAGTCGCAAGAACGACTGGACATCAAGTAAATTCGACTAACATGGTGGTGAAAGTATAAGAGCCAAAAAAACGTCCAAAAGTTGAATATAAGTGGTTAGGTACAATTAGCGTTATTTCTTATTAGATTTCGATGATATTGTCATAGCATAATTCAAATCACAAGTTGATAAATTAAACGTCATTTCTAATCAAGGTATACGTTCTAACGAAAAATAATCAAAAGATAATCTACAAAGCGAGCAAATACCTGTGAATTATATGCGCGTTCACACATAAAATAAAATATAATAGTCTACATTTAGTCAACATATATATACTATATGTTTAATTTGTACACAAAATATGAATAACAAATGTAAGAAAGAACATTAAGCTACACATCGTTTAGACGAAAAATACACGGAATTAGACACAATCCCGTTTAATGATGTGGATATTATAGCACTTACTTTGATGTGACCCATTTGAATTTCCGTTGGCGCCATAAACTCGCCACATATTCGCGTCTCCTCCTAGAAAAGGAATGTAGTTATTTTCGCGGCAAAATTTATAATATACACGATAATAATATTGAAATATCGAACTATCGACAATATATCGTGATAACAAATGAAAAACTTACGCTTGATGAACAGATTAGCAGAGATTCAAATCCCACTCGACGAAAACTCGACCAGACTCGACTCTCGGGAAACCGGAAATGCGTGCTTTCTTGATGGAAATGCAAGGCCATCTAGCGGAGATACAAATCAGTTTACTTCGTCGATAATCAATCTGTCGATAATTACTTTGCATTACCTTACAGAGATGTCGTAATTAGTTTATTCCTAATTCTTGGGAAATTGAAAAATGCATATAGGATTATAGGAAGTACACAATACAGTACACGTGATGTCATATTTTCTGCAAAAAACCGAACAGAAAATGTTATAAAAAATAAATGTGACAATGTTTTCGAGTTTGTGCAAGTTTAGAATATAATTTATTCTATAATCATTTTTCTATATATTCAAAATTGTAGGGTGTAATAATACTTTATATAATAATACTCTATAATAATGCTCTATATACATTAGAATTTAATCTATGTTGTATTAAAATATAACCCCGAACGTATTATATTTTTACGTTTAAACACAACGAAACATATATACATTGCGTTAACTACTAATATAAAATATGAATCTCTTACCAAAAACGCACGAAGAATTCAGTCATGCAGATTATTGGAACACATTCTTCAAAAAACGTGGCAAAAAAGTGTTTGAATGGTACAAGTCCTATAATTACATTGTTGACAGTGTTTTGAATATATAATTATAACTTGTTATACTCTCTCTGACTATTTCTGTCTGGCTTCAGGTACGGTGAATATCCAGAATTATGCGAGATACTTTTAAAATATGTCAAAATAAAGGATGATATTTTGATTGTTGGTTGCGGAAATTCTACACTGAGCATGTCTCTGTACGATGTTGGTTATAGGTAAATCTTGTATATATTCTCTTTGCAATACATGTATATATATATATATAATCACAATATGGTTAAATTAATTGATTCATATAAATTAACATTTATATTGTAAATGCTACAATTGGTTTTTACAGAAATATCATTAATATCGATATATCACATATCGTTATCAAACAAATGCGTGATATAAATAATAGTACAAGACCAGACTTGATATATGAACATATGGATGCCACGAAAATGACGTATACTGATGAAAAATTCAGTGTAATTCTTGATAAAGGTACATTAGATGCTTTAATGCCAGATGCCAAAGAGACAACTATATCTACAATTGATAAATATTTTAAAGTAAGTTTCTGATTACTATAGAAGGGGAAATATTTTATAATTTTTATTTTTACAAGTAAAACTTCTATTTTAGGAGATCACGCGAGTGTTACGAAATGGTGGCAGATATATTTGTATATCATTGCTACAGGAGCACATCCTGCGAAAGCTCTTATCTTACTTTCCTGCTTCGGGTTTCATGTTCCGCATATCACGATGCCACGAAGCTGAATCGAAGGCACGTTTAGAGGAGGGCAGTTTGGTACCAATTTTTGTGGTCATCGCTACCAAGTTCACTAAATTATCCCAGACCGTACGTTGTAATATAAGAGCATTAAAGCTTGTCATATTGTCATCTTAGCTTTAGCTGGGTGAGCAGTTCGTCGAACTTATTTTTGTAGATTATAATCCCGATAGGTTCTTGAATTAGCTCTGGTCGATGGTCCACCTGAACGATTATCTTCAACAGATGATATGGTATCCGCGATATTGTCCGCACAACAATCGGCATTGGTGTGCAGTAGTCTTTACAAGAGAAGCGTTGCCGATGTAGGGGAAATATCGTTGGATTTACATCGTCCAGGTGACAAGCATCCGCGATATACCGTTTATATTCTGGATCAACCACGTATACGCGGAGCAAAAACGTATGCGGCGTTTATCGTTCCACAGGGAAAGTACGTTCGATACTTTTAAAATGTAAACTTGTCGACTGTAAATTACAAAATTATACTGACCCATTCTTTTTTTATTTAACAGAGAAATGGACTGGTTGTTCAGTACCAAGGAAGGACGACAGCAAGTTCTAAAGAGCGCGCAACGTGATAGACTCGCAATAGTTACTTTACGCAGAGAACATAAATTCGAAAATTGGGACGCTGTGAAAACCGAATTAGAAGACTGCGTACGCAATCTAGCACCGGCCGGCTTGTGTGGTAAAAATGATATTCCCTTTTTGTCATTGGGTTCCGACGTTGGAGCTCGAACTACTTGTTACGAAGGGAAGAGTGACATTAGTGGGCCATTCGTTGTCGAAGAAGTGGAGAAGGATGGTCACGAATTCAGACGTCTTGTATTCCTGAACAATCCATATGTTATTCAAAGTGAGGCTAGACTGAAAGAAGGTACTATGATTCACAATAAATTCAAAAATTCTATAATTATTATATTAATCATTGTATATAACTAATAACACAATTATTTATAGCAAAGTCTAGACGTGGTAAAACGAAAAAAATTGCCGATCCTGGATTTCTAGCTTGTGAACATCACATTCATATGAGCGCTGGCGTAAATGCAGTGATAGATATAAAAGAACAGCAGGAAATTATGATTATAGGACTTGGGGGTGGTGGTCTTTGCATGTTCTTACATCATTGTTTCCCCAAAGTATGTATCTACACGTGAAATTTATTATTGTCAGATCAAGCGCTACACATTTAAAAAATCTAAGTGTATTTTTTTCGTAAATCGAAAATAAATCAAAATTTTTCTTTTCTTTCAGTTAAAAATTACTGCAGTTGAAATCGACAATGCGATGCTGAAAATGGCCACCGAATATTTCAGTCTTATTCTTGATGACAGGATGAAAGTAGAAATCGCGGATGGAATCCGATTTATTAAAGATGCCGCAGCATGTGAAAAAAAATATAAAGCAATACTCTTTGATATTGATAGTAAAGATACTACTGTCGGAATGAGTTGTCCGCCTAAACAATTTCTTGAACTATCAGTACTGAAAGCAGTTGCAACATGCTTAACGAAGGACGGTCTTTTTATCTTGAATCTGGTCAGCAGAGATAAGAATTTAAAACAGAAAGCAAAGGATGACCTAAACTCGATATTTCAATCGCTCGCCTGTTACGCCATTCAAGATGAAGTAAACGAGATCGTTATGTGCTCTATAGAGAAACATGATTCGAAAGAATGGAGAAACAAACTTAAACTCGCCGCTATGAGCTTAAATAAGCAAGCGGCTGCGAGAAAGTTATCCTCTTTCAAGGAAGCATTTAATATCTCTACACTTTTAGAAAGCTTATCAATGGAATCCTAATCATTTTATATAAATATATTTTCCTTATAATGAATAAAATTAAAAATACGATTTCGTTTAATACTTTAAATTATATATATCTTTCAAATTTTTATATATCACCTATTTATATATTTTTTAGCACACTTATCCTATTTTAATATATTCTCTATGTACAATTCATTAAAGTAATTTTATTTAGATATATTCACACACACATAGAATGTCGGCATTTAAATCATAAGTTAATTCATTCTTTTCATAGCAAAACTTCTATGATCTTTTCGATGCATAGTGTTTAAAGATTATTTCTAAACAACATATTAATTGGCATAAGTTAAGGAAAAGTCATTGTACATAGTTGTACATATAATGTATATACAACGAATTTTTTGGCAACTTTATTCTTCCACTAATTCATTATACGCAATGTGCATTACTTTCGTATTTACAGACATACAGTTTAATTACAAGCAATTAAAATTCAGGCGCATGAGTAATAGTCATAATAATTGACTAAACATTCAACAATAGGCAAACAATCTTATGTATATATTATTCTTTTCCGCACACACACACACACACACACACACACACATACATACATACATATATCTTCTCCATCTTTCATACGTATCTTTTTCCATAATATATAATAAATCATCTGATACTTTAAATATTCATTTTAATATATTAGAAATTTATGCTAAAATACAGAAACGTGTATATAGCACATAAATATTTAAAAGAGTATAAATAAAAAGAAATATTCATGAATTTTTTTTGTACATAACACATTGTGATATACATATAAAAGATGTATTTATCACATACAATTAAAAGGTCTAAATTTAATAAAATTTATTTATCCTTTTTTCATGTATCGGTTGCGATAAATGAATTAATGATGAAAATATGTGTAGATGCGAAAAATATTAAACTGAATGAGTATTCTTTTCAATGCATCAATAGTATTATTTAGTATCTTTATTGTTTCATATATGACAGTTTTACAAATGATGGAAATAAAGTTTAATGCACATTTTCTGTCTTTCTACAATATCAAAATTTTTAGAAAGATAGAGAATCACACACAGTTAACTTTCATTTTTTAATTTTTATATATATATATATGTATTTATATATATAGGAACAAGTCCATAATAATATAATTACATATGTGTACCGCAATATTGATTTTACTTGCTCTACAATATATTTACACATTTTCTTATATACGCTTATCTAGAAATCCGCTCGAACGTCTGTGGCATCCAATTTTTAATCATTCATACATTAATAAAAGAGTTGAAACATCGCATATTACACCACGGGTTTTCTTTCTGAAGAAAACTAATATCTTATTAGGATATAACTGATAGAACACTTCGCATTTATAGACTAGCACAAGATAACTACACGAAAATAACGCAGCTCGATTTTTTAATCCCTCTTACGTTACTAGCAATATGATTTGTAATAAACATAGTAGAACTATAAAAAGCTTTCATTATCGATTAGCATTATACTTATTGATTAAATTATATGTATATGAATACATTATAAATAATTATTGCCGTAAAATAACGATATATACAAATAGCACGTGAACGCAAAATATATTATTTTATATAGATTTTACTAATTGTTGATAAACGATATGTAATGTTATTATATCTTGATATTTAAATGTTAATTATTTTGTTCGTGAAATATAATATTAACTGTGCACTAAATATTTTTGAAATACTTTTTTATTATATAATACATAAAAATATGTAAAAAAATTGAGAAATTGCTTAAAAATTAGTTTTGCAGTCTAATATTAAAGTACGCATCTTATTATATTAGAAATTTAATTTACTGTTACTAGATCAACATATAACAAATATTAAAAAATAAATATATTTCTGGATATTGTAGATAGTTTTAAGTTTTTTAACTATCATCACACACACACACACAC
>NW_021853485.1:5354474-5368496 GCF_003651465.1 Formica exsecta
GTTATAATATATATTAGATTGCGATGCGTACTTTTGCTTAAAATTAAGAAAAGAATAAATATATGTCATGCTGATAAAAAAAAAATAACGCGTCATTTTTTAAAACGAGCTCCGTATTTTCGTTAATTATTCCATTCACATTCATACCATAAAATCTATATAAAACTTGCGATTATTATTATGACGATGATGATTCCATTCAAAAACAGAAATTATGATACAATTGCTAAAGTATTTTACTCAATATAATATCGCATATAAATAGTCACTAGATTAACAATATACATGCATAACGTAATAAGATATAACTTACACATAGAAAATATATTTACTAAAAGCTCTCACATTATCCAAGCATACCAAATATATATAAAGTTTTCCATCTATCAGTATTTTTAATATCTAAATGCACGTTAAAAAAGTAATAGGATACAAGTTCAATTAAACTTTAAGTAATTTTGGATTCATTACTCCTCCTTATTTCACTTTCTCATTTTGTATTCTTCTCTGCTCTTTTTCTATACTTCTTTATATTCGTCTCTGTCTTTTTGCAAATCTTAGGAGGATTTTATCACAGCGCATTTCTTTATCAAATACAAAAAATGCTGGCACAATCATTGTTAACCTTCGAAGTACCTTGACGATAGACATTTAATAAAATTAAGATATCGACAAAGAAACGTTTGCATATTACATTTTACACCTTTAGCCCTAAATGTTAGCAGTATATTTAATTATATGACAATCGTAGATGTACAAATAATCTTACATATGCTATCATGTATTGCTGAATTATATGTCTATATGAACTACACGGCTTACATTTAGCACTAAATTCGTAATGCAAATGTAAATCTAAAACTCTAGAAGAAAGAAAAAACAATGAATAATGTTGAAATCGCTATCTATACATCTATAGAATTTTACTTTTTTTCACAGAACAAAGTTTACTTAATACATTATTGGAAGACGAGAACGGCGGACTATCAGAAAAGCAAAATAAATAACACATATGAAAGATGTATCAAGCAAACAGAAAATACCCGAAGATTCCGATGCGCTTTTCTGCAGATTCCCATCCGTAAATCTATTGCAATGTTGTCATCAACAATAATAACAATCGAAGATTTGAATGAAAATAAAATCAAGCTTACTACCTCTTTTATAATTTCTTTATTTATTAGAGTAAAAAAAGAGAAAAAATTACGATAGTTTAATATTTTATCAAAAATATCATGCCATTTAATAAATAAACGAATTATGAAAACTATTACACATTTTTATAATTGTAGTTATCTCTTTTTCGTGATTTCAGTATCTTTCAGTAATTACAAAAACTATACTGTCATCATGCGTAAAATATGACTTCTTTATAATTCAAATAAATTAAGTAATTTGTTTGTAATAAAAACTAAGTTTATTTGTGATATTTGCGGCTAAATCTCTTCAAATTTCTTATAAGATTTTAAACATTGACCTACAGATCTCGCAGCAAAAATATAAAAATATTGCCTCGAAGAGGCAATATACAAGGCAGAGATCAAAATTTAAAACTTTATGTAATCCAAATACGTACATACAAATTAACTAAATATTCGCAATATAACACTCGTTTGAAAGTCAATATATAGCACATTTCTAGAAAGTACCATGCCAAAACTCTACAAATTAGAAACCAAATTAATAAAAGCAAGACGATTCTTTGTACATGGAAAGCTAAGATTTAATTGTTAATTCTTCATACGAAATTTTCCGGCCAACCAATTCCTTCGATGCATAACTAAAAATGACTAACTCAAATTAATTGGAATTATCTTACTTAAAACTATATATAAACTCTGCCTTTATAATTTAATGGCATTGGCAAAATTAAGAGATTTTTCTTATTTTCTATCATTTGATCCTTATTTCATATACATATATATCACTGGCGACAAAAATTAATTTTCTTTGATTATATGATAATGGATGTGACTATTGTTAATGTCTTAAAATTTTGCTCGTAACATTTCATTTATTCATTTTCTCTCTTTCTTTGGCGATGATTAATAACGAAAAATTATTAAATAATTCGAATTCGATCTAAAACAAAAGCGTAGAAATGTTCTCTATATCATTGTAGTTTATATTGTTACATCAATTAAGACCAATCAATATAATATATATTCTACATAAAGTAATATATGTTTATAAATCTCTTTTTCTCTCTCATTTTATTTATCTTTCGCAACGGTGGGGTAATCTCACGGTTGTGACAATAACGCAGTTAAATATATCTCGTAGCAAACTTCTATGTATTTCTTTGTATTTTGTAACGCGTGCATGCATACTGATTACGTATGATACGATTATTGCTAATAAGTAAAGCACAACTGTGATCGTGGTGCGTGAAACCGCGTATTATCACATATAAACGAAAAAGACAACTACCATAGTAAATGATGTAAGTGATAGAGGAAACTTTCGAAATTTAAGCGGTCACGCTTAATGATTTTCTGTCTCGATTTGTAGCACTTAGAAATTTTATGTAAGCTATTTCACATTTGCCTCTTTTAAAGTTCTGATATATTCTCCAAATTATATGTAGCTTTGAGCAAAAAAAAAGAATTTAACATTAATAAGTTCAAATAATTAACACACCGCTTGCTAGTCTATACACAACTAAGATGGGTAAGATCGTGCTCAGGCGAAAACTTATTCATACATCGTAACTTTGAAAAGTTTTCATATTTCATTCATCCATCTTCGATTCTCTAAAAGATGTAAGAGTATGTAATTTAAAATTTAATTATATAAATTCGCGAGACTTTTCAGTTCAATCTTGCTTCGTACTTTCGTCTTAGTCTCGTTTAAATCGATTACTTCAATTTATCACACGATAACGAGTAATGCCTACCTGCAGTTTATATGGCAATTCGACGCAAAGATCAATGTTCCAGTTCAGTCTGTGTGTGGGTCTATTTCAATCAGAAAAACTTTCTTACCATTTTTTTTAGACCAGCGCTTCTTTTTTCTTTTTTGCTCGATGTAGGTGTAACATTACTGCTCCTCGATTCGTCGCTTTCTTCGATCAAGCCATTCGCGGCTTCACCATTGATGCTACCGTCGATGGTCTGTGATAATGTCTTCAAACCCGTGGGACTGGACGGGAAAGACCTGTTGTTTGAATATTCCGAATCCTGGCTCCATTCCCACTTCTCGATGGAGTTTGAGGAGAACTTTCTTTTACTTCTCGTGCCTAAAGCAGTTTTCATGAAAGAAGGCGAACTTAATTTCGCGCCCTTAAGGATACCACTGGTTCTGAACGAACCGTTTTTCGAGCCCCCGATTTTCCGCTCAATCGTGGCCGATTCTTCAACAGATCTGTGCACAATCACTGACGACGAATTGGATTCGCTGAGTTCATCATCTTGACGAACAAGTTCAAAATCTGATTTTATCTTAAAGACTTTATCTTTCGGCGATGCAGGCTGCGCGATTCGTTCTCTCCTCTCTGTTTGATCATCGAACCAACCAATGGCAGCCTCAGGCGCAGATTCTGGCCTCTTGTCAGGCAAGTTCTGCGATTCTTTAGAACGTAGAGATGCTATGGACGATGCTCTTCTCGATGGCAATGTCATACCGTCAGGGATCACATTCAATACACTCTTGTAACGAATTGCTTCTTGCTTCGCGTCGAAATTAACTCCTACTCTAGGGTAGATTCCGGTAGCGATTATTTCCTTCTTGCGTTTCTTTTTTCGCTCCTTTTTTGTCTCATGAGATCGATCGTCGATCATCAGCTCGTGATACGTGCCGCTAATGTGAGAAGCGATCTCGCTAGGTCGCCGTTTCTTCGTTTTTTTCGTCGCAGCATGAGAATTAAAGTTTTCCGCACTCTTTCGACGCGTGTTCTCCTTCTTTGTCTCTGACTGAAATTTCTCTTCTTCGAAATCTCCTTTACGGCAGTAAGAGAGAATCACAATGATAACGATGACTTCCAAACAAATCAATAAGGCATGCTGGACAATTGCGGATATTCGACTGCGCCAGCTGTCACGATCATAAAGAAGAGTCTCGACTGATTTCGAGAGTATAGCGATTTCTTCTCTTAAAGTAGCGATCTCCTCCACTTTCTTCGCTTCGCGCTCCTCACTCTTTCGAGACTCCTCGCTCATAGCAGCTACTGCGCGCTCCAATGAGCGCTGCATTTCTTCGACTTGCTTTTTGTAACGACGACTCAATTCTTCCAGATATTGCCCACTGAGAGACATATTCCTTTCTAAAGCCTGAAAATTCATATAAAAAATTCATATAAGTATATAACTGTTTTAATAAATAAACAATCGCACAATATTGCTTTCTTTTTTCTTTTATTTTTTCTCAAGTTTTCCAGTATTTTTTAAAATAATCTCGTTGTAAAAAATATCTTTTTTAAACATTTCTGAAGAGTGTTCTTTCTTACCTTGATTCTGTTGGACAATCGAAGAAAAACGGACTCCTTCTGAGGCGCAGCACTTGCTGTAGGTTGAGCCATTGATGAAGAGCTAGACGCCCCATTCTGCATGTTAACTGTGTCACCCTCCAAATCTTTCAAATCGGAAAATAATGTATCCAGCGTAAGGTGATCTTGAGACGACAATCGAACTTCTTGCTCGCCCAGATCTTTCACCTGTTTCCCATCTTGCTCGCCATTTTCTGATTTGTTTGTTTTGATTTGTACAATAGTTTCGGCATTTTCCGTATCAAGCATGAGGGTATCACCCGTTTCTTGATTCTCAAGCGAATTCATCGACAGACTGCTACTTATAGTTTTTGATGTCATCTCGACAGAAGTTCCCAGAACCGGCAACTCTTCGACGATTTTCAATGTTGGCGTCGGATTAGACGGTGGCGGAACAGTCGTCAGCACTTCTGGCTGCAATGTCTCATCCGTGTGCTCCTTACTGGGTTCCAAGATCGGTACGGAAGATTCTTTCTTCATATCCTCCTTACTGAGTGTCTTCGTGGGTTTGATCTGCGATGCCAGACTGTCTATGCTAGCAGAAGTCTTTATGGAGGCAGAGCTGATATCCTCGGTTTCCTCGTTAATATCCTGAACTAACAAACGTTGTTGTCGGAGCTCTTTGCCAGAAAACGAGCCAGACTTGCAAGCAGGAGAATTCAAATCCAAAGTACACGTGACAGATACTTGATGATGAGAAGTGGTCTCGCCACTATGATCGGTAATCTTGGTAGATAAAATATTTTCTCTGGCAGCGTTTTCGGAACTATTCACGGGAATCTCATAACTCGTGTTCATCACTACCTTACGGTCCCTTGTTGCCAGAACATTACACAATGCCACAATGTATTCGGGTTTAAAGACAGAAGTTAAAAAAATCGCTTGAAGATCATCCGCCAAATTGAAACGTGTTGTATTATTGCAATTCATTTCTTCCTCTTTTTCTCGCAAAGACAACTCAATCTCCACACCATGAAAACTACATAGTCTTCCCCGTCTCAAAGTTCTGTTCACCAAATCGATCTTAAGCAAATCATTCAACTGCCGGTCTCTACAACTGACCAGCTGAAAAACGCTGGCAAACTTTTGATCGGTACAATTACCGCAGAGGATCGTGTATCTAGGCGTCGTGCAGCTCGTATATGAGTTGTCCAAGATATTGCCATTATCGATACTCTGCTGGATTTCCGTGATGTTGTTTCCGGTGAGATCGCTGGACTTCACTAAAACCTCTGCAGCCTTTTTCACAATACTTAGTACAGCATCGCGCGCGCTGCCAAAGAGGTTTCTTGGTGGATTACCACTTTCACTGTCCAATAGCTCCTCCTCGTCGCTATCCTCGTCATCGTCATTCTCCGTTCTCGTCTCTTGTAGAATCTGATTCTCCGTCTCGGTTTCCAACACTTCGAACTCGCTGGTACCGTAAGCGCGAAACAACGAAACGGGACAGAAATGTTCCGAGCCATAATGCGATTGTAGCTCAACCTTGATGAATTTACCAAAGAAGTGAGGATGCAGAACAAAGCTCTGAATATCCTTCACGTCCTTAGCAGTGAACTGACCGACTGGACTCCAATCTTTAGTGGGAAAACGATCGCTCACATACACGGAGAAATCTTTCGGTGACGAACTGAAGAGCTCGAAATTTGCCAGCTCAATCTTTTTCGCCTGGATTGCCTCGCAGAGCTCAACAACGAACCAGATACGCGATGTACAGGCGTTCAGCATGTACTCGTCCCGTGTGGACACCAAAACATTTTTGGCGCTATTCGCTTCGGGATTGGCTGCGACGATTTTGGCACCGCAGTCGGGAGAGGCGTAATTCTTGGAACGAATCTTCATACCGCTTACGCTTCGTCCTGGACTACCTGGAGTCTGCACGGAGGCATTTGGATGAGCTGTGAAATAAATAAAAGAATGATCATAAATAAAATGTGCAATTGAATGTAATGCAATTGTATCTAATTTAATGCAATGCATTATAATAAATATAACATTTATCAATTTTTTGATAATAAAAGAAAAAAATACTTACTTTTCTTCTTCTCGGCCTCCTCCAAACGCTTCTGTGCCCATTCGCTGAAGGATGGTATATCCTCATGCGGATCGGAAGGGCCTGAAGTAACGAGCCCGTCTAAGATCACTGCTACAGTTTCATCTCTACTACCACTAATCAATTGTGCTCTGGCCGCCGTATCATTCAATTCCGATGCCGTAGTAAATGTGTCGTCGACCTTTGAGGACAACTCTTCGGACACCTGAACTTGGCCGACCTCCTCCTCGAATCTCAATTCCAACTCATCCGTGTTGACTTTCTGCTCCGCTCTAACGATCACCACGACCTCCGGCGCCTCCTCGGCGGATATCTTTTTCAGCAGAAGCACTTCCTCGTCGTCCTCGAGAGCCTCCGTGTCATTCGGTCGTTCCGTCGTCGCCGTCGTCTCATCAACAATCAGCGGTTGGATTTGCGTCGTCGGCTCAACGATCTCTTTTATGTGCTCGGTTTGTCTGATTTCGTCACCGTTCAATATCGAGGAATTCTTGATGGACGATCTCGAGGAAAACTCACGGTCGATCTTCGGCTCGGCCAGATTCTGCAATTCCGCCGTCGCGGTGTCCACCAACGTCAACACTACAGCCTGGCCAGTCTCGGAGATCCTGCGAACACAATAATGATCGAGTCGTGTTAATATCTCGTTATACAAATCGTGCTCTATCGCCGAACAATGTGATATTGCTTTATAAAAATCATAATTTTTAATACTTTACTGTGTGTGTGTTGTTGTGTATATTTTAATCTGTTTAATTTGAAATTTTGCAGAACGGCTTGTCTATTGAATACCACCCCTAACTTATCTCTTAATATATTTTTTATATGCAAGATCGACGTGGCAGGATTTAATAAATTATATAATTTTGTCATTAAATATAATTCGTGCATATCATATTATTACTATAATAATCAAGTGTTCATTAATTAACTTAAATAAATAAATTTTACACACGCACATTGTAAGATATTTATATATCTTAAAGATATCTCATATTTTTGAGGTAAAATGTAAATTAATATAATTATGTTAAGAAATTCGCCATTAAAAAAAAGAATAATATCACATATAGCATCTATTACTAAAGAAAAATTAATATATTTCAGTGATAAATATTGTAAAATACTGTAATGTTGAAATAAAGTTAAAGAGAATACAATACGCTTTATGATATGCGTAATATGCGACAAATGTGATTCTTTTGAATACTAAAATAGAATGTGCGGTGATCACTTTCGGATGCATAGAATTTTTCAATATTATAATCATGTATATTGAAAATATGAGATACGATGATGAGAATTGAATTAACAACGAAAAAATATATGTGCGCATAATGTAATTATTTGTAATTATGGAAAACATATAACTGCTGCAATCAATTTTATATCAAAAGAAATCGGTTTTAAAATATATATATCATATGTAAATTTTTTATATAAATATCTATTTAAATCATCCTGTATTACAATTTTTCTGCAGTTTTTTTAGAATTATGAAAAAGATTTTATACTTCAGGTTACAGTTTTAATAATTTTTTTAAATAAAGATTTTTTTCTCCACTTTCCATTCAATTAAATATGTGAAACGAGATCAAAGACTTATCAAAAATCTTAATTCTAAGATTGCATTTTTTCTAGAAAAATTAATCTACGAAATAAGCGATGATCGTCGAATAAACATTTGTCAATATTTTAGTACAAGCCCATTTCGGAGGCCATCGAAAACATCCCTGATAATGATAACACTTTCTCACCGATGATAGAGACAGGTAGGGATGCACCATAATACCGCCAATATAGTTAAGTAGAAGACAACCATTCGAAGACTTTCTTACCTTGATTCTGTTGGACAATCGAAGAAAAACGGACTCCTTCTGAGGCGCAGCACTTGCTGTAGGTTGAGCCATTGATGAAGAGCTAGACGCCCCATTCTGCATGTTAACTGTGTCACCCTCCAAATCTTTCAAATCGGAAAATAATGTATCCAGCGTAAGGTGATCTTGAGACGACAATCGAACTTCTTGCTCGCCCAGATCTTTCACCTGTTTCCCATCTTGCTCGCCATTTTCTGATTTGTTTGTTTTGATTTGTACAATAGTTTCGGCATTTTCCGTATCAAGCATGAGGGTATCACCCGTTTCTTGATTCTCAAGCGAATTCATCGACAGACTGCTACTTATAGTTTTTGATGTCATCTCGACAGAAGTTCCCAGAACCGGCAACTCTTCGACGATTTTCAATGTTGGCGTCGGATTAGACGGTGGCGGAACAGTCGTCAGCACTTCTGGCTGCAATGTCTCATCCGTGTGCTCCTTACTGGGTTCCAAGATCGGTACGGAAGATTCTTTCTTCATATCCTCCTTACTGAGTGTCTTCGTGGGTTTGATCTGCGATGCCAGACTGTCTATGCTAGCAGAAGTCTTTATGGAGGCAGAGCTGATATCCTCGGTTTCCTCGTTAATATCCTGAACTAACAAACGTTGTTGTCGGAGCTCTTTGCCAGAAAACGAGCCAGACTTGCAAGCAGGAGAATTCAAATCCAAAGTACACGTGACAGATACTTGATGATGAGAAGTGGTCTCGCCACTATGATCGGTAATCTTGGTAGATAAAATATTTTCTCTGGCAGCGTTTTCGGAACTATTCACGGGAATCTCATAACTCGTGTTCATCACTACCTTACGGTCCCTTGTTGCCAGAACATTACACAATGCCACAATGTATTCGGGTTTAAAGACAGAAGTTAAAAAAATCGCTTGAAGATCATCCGCCAAATTGAAACGTGTTGTATTATTGCAATTCATTTCTTCCTCTTTTTCTCGCAAAGACAACTCAATCTCCACACCATGAAAACTACATAGTCTTCCCCGTCTCAAAGTTCTGTTCACCAAATCGATCTTAAGCAAATCATTCAACTGCCGGTCTCTACAACTGACCAGCTGAAAAACGCTGGCAAACTTTTGATCGGTACAATTACCGCAGAGGATCGTGTATCTAGGCGTCGTGCAGCTCGTATATGAGTTGTCCAAGATATTGCCATTATCGATACTCTGCTGGATTTCCGTGATGTTGTTTCCGGTGAGATCGCTGGACTTCACTAAAACCTCTGCAGCCTTTTTCACAATACTTAGTACAGCATCGCGCGCGCTGCCAAAGAGGTTTCTTGGTGGATTACCACTTTCACTGTCCAATAGCTCCTCCTCGTCGCTATCCTCGTCATCGTCATTCTCCGTTCTCGTCTCTTGTAGAATCTGATTCTCCGTCTCGGTTTCCAACACTTCGAACTCGCTGGTACCGTAAGCGCGAAACAACGAAACGGGACAGAAATGTTCCGAGCCATAATGCGATTGTAGCTCAACCTTGATGAATTTACCAAAGAAGTGAGGATGCAGAACAAAGCTCTGAATATCCTTCACGTCCTTAGCAGTGAACTGACCGACTGGACTCCAATCTTTAGTGGGAAAACGATCGCTCACATACACGGAGAAATCTTTCGGTGACGAACTGAAGAGCTCGAAATTTGCCAGCTCAATCTTTTTCGCCTGGATTGCCTCGCAGAGCTCAACAACGAACCAGATACGCGATGTACAGGCGTTCAGCATGTACTCGTCCCGTGTGGACACCAAAACATTTTTGGCGCTATTCGCTTCGGGATTGGCTGCGACGATTTTGGCACCGCAGTCGGGAGAGGCGTAATTCTTGGAACGAATCTTCATACCGCTTACGCTTCGTCCTGGACTACCTGGAGTCTGCACGGAGGCATTTGGATGAGCTGTGAAATAAATAAAAGAATGATCATAAATAAAATGTGCAATTGAATGTAATGCAATTGTATCTAATTTAATGCAATGCATTATAATAAATATAACATTTATCAATTTTTTGATAATAAAAGAAAAAAATACTTACTTTTCTTCTTCTCGGCCTCCTCCAAACGCTTCTGTGCCCATTCGCTGAAGGATGGTATATCCTCATGCGGATCGGAAGGGCCTGAAGTAACGAGCCCGTCTAAGATCACTGCTACAGTTTCATCTCTACTACCACTAATCAATTGTGCTCTGGCCGCCGTATCATTCAATTCCGATGCCGTAGTAAATGTGTCGTCGACCTTTGAGGACAACTCTTCGGACACCTGAACTTGGCCGACCTCCTCCTCGAATCTCAATTCCAACTCATCCGTGTTGACTTTCTGCTCCGCTCTAACGATCACCACGACCTCCGGCGCCTCCTCGGCGGATATCTTTTTCAGCAGAAGCACTTCCTCGTCGTCCTCGAGAGCCTCCGTGTCATTCGGTCGTTCCGTCGTCGCCGTCGTCTCATCAACAATCAGCGGTTGGATTTGCGTCGTCGGCTCAACGATCTCTTTTATGTGCTCGGTTTGTCTGATTTCGTCACCGTTCAATATCGAGGAATTCTTGATGGACGATCTCGAGGAAAACTCACGGTCGATCTTCGGCTCGGCCAGATTCTGCAATTCCGCCGTCGCGGTGTCCACCAACGTCAACACTACAGCCTGGCCAGTCTCGGAGATCCTGCGAACACAATAATGATCGAGTCGTGTTAATATCTCGTTATACAAATCGTGCTCTATCGCCGAACAATGTGATATTGCTTTATAAAAATCATAATTTTTAATACTTTACTGTATATTTTAATCTGTTTAATTTAAAATTTTGCAGAACGGCTTGTCTATTGAATACCACCCCTAACTTATCTCTTAATATATTTTTTATATGCAAGATCGACGTGGCAGGATTTAATAAATTATATAATTTTGTCATTAAATATAATTCGTGCATATCATATTATTACTATAATAATCAAGTGTTCATTAATTAACTTAAATAAATAAATTTTACACACGCACATTGTAAAATATTTATATATCTTAAAGATATCTCATATTTTTGAGGTAAAATGTAAATTAATATAATTATGTTAAGAAATTCGCCATTAAAAAAAAGAATAATATCACATATAGCATCTATTACTAAAGAAAAATTAATATATTTCAGTGATAAATATTGTAAAATACTGTAATGTTGAAATAAAGTTAAAGAGAATACAATACGCTTTATGATATGCGTAATATGCGACAAATGTGATTCTTTTGAATACTAAAATAGAATGTGCGGTGATCACTTTCGGATGCATAGAATTTTTCAATATTATAATCATGTATATTGAAAATATGAGATACGATGATGAGAATTGAATTAACAACGAAAAAATATATGTGCGCATAATGTAATTATTTGTAATTATGGAAAACATATAACTGCTGCTATCAATTTTATATCAAAAGAAATCGGTTTTAAAATATATATATCATATGTAAATTTTTTATATAAATATCTATTTAAATCATCCTGTATTACAATTTTTCTGCAGTTTTTTTAGAATTATGAAAAAGATTTTATACTTCAGGTTACAGTTTTAATAATTTTTTTAAATAAAGATTTTTTTCTCCACTTTCCATTCAATTAAATATGTGAAACGAGATCAAAGACTTATCAAAAATCTTAATTCTAAGATTGCATTTTTTCTAGAAAAATTAATCTACGAAATAAGCGATGATCGTCGAATAAACATTTGTCAATATTTTAGTACAAGCCCATTTCGGAGGCCATCGAAAACATCCCTGATAATGATAACACTTTCTCACCGATGATAGAGACAGGTAGGGATGCACCATAATACCGCCAATATAGTTAATAAGAAGAAGACAACCATTCGAAGATGTCTGGGTTGCCCGGTGGGATTATCAACCCAATGCAAGGGACATCCATCGCTGTTCTTGACGATACTCTTGGCCATGACTTTAGGCTCAGGCACGCATGTTACTTCACACCATGAAGTGATATGACACCACGATTTCACCATTGCCTTGCCCCGTCTTGTCGTTGCAATTCTTTTTTCAGGCTTGTTCACCATTTTTCACACTTTCATATACCTAAAGTGTCTCGCAGTCACTTTACGATGATATTAGGTAAAACATCATAGGCATAATATCTGTTATATTATAAATTCCTCATCATCAAACCGATTTTTAACCGCTGGAAAACTATGGTCACAGCATCTAAGATACATCATACACCTGTCTTATTTTTGAAAAAATGCGAAATTGTGTCGTTGCAGCTATTTCTCGTTGTTCCATTTGATTTTTAAAAACACCCAAACCCTTTTATCGCGGGATAATTTATTGTTTTACCATTCCAAACAAATTTTAAATAAAGTATAAAAAATATGACTATATAGCAAAAACAAAAATTGAAAAAAGATATTGCGCACCTACAATATATGCTAAGCAAAAATATATTTCATCTCAGAAATCGAATGATTTCTACATATATTTCTGTAAATTGCAATAGCTTTAGAATAAATAAAGTCATACTGAATTAGCCGTCTATAGCATTTATAATTTAATAGTAATAGAAAATAATATTTGATCGTTGATAAAACATTTCGTATTCATATTTGATGATTTGAGATTGATATTGTGATATTGTATATATTTCCGCTTCTATATAAAAAAGATTTTAACGTGCTACTTAATCCAGAATTATCTATATGGCACGCGTACGATTAAGAAGCACGAAGCATGCAACATTTATTGAGGCCTGTATATATGCTTGGAATGCTATTGGTGTTGACATGCATATTCAATATCCGGAATTATGTTTGAGAACACAGAGCGGATCGAACTAACGTCTCTCTGTCACATCGCAGTTTGATCACTGTCAATGTTGACTATAGTGATTCTAATGTAAGTAGAATTCTGATAGTCAAATAATCGTGTCCTTATTTGTTAATTCAATTCTTGGAAAACAAAAATTTCACGTTTTACCAGGTGAAACTAACATGTACCATGGAAAAGATTTATTTATATTCAATATTAAAAGATTTATCGCGCGGGCGCTCATACAGACTAAAATTTGCAAAATATCTCTTTTATATCGCAGTAATATAAATCTTTTCATAAACTAACATGATTTGACAGCTTGACTGTGGCTGTAATACATTTCCGATGTCATGCTGGAAATCGAACTTGAAGTGAAAACTGCTAGGAAGACCAGGTAGCTAATGGTTTTCATATAACTATATAATTAAAAAGTATCAACACTCCCGCATTTAAGCATTGTGTATTAAAAGAGCTTTTTTTAATCTAACATAAATTGATTGATCGATTGTGATTAAAGATCGATGACACAGCCATCGTTAATGATCCACAAAATTAGTGTATTCAGTATACGCAAAATTTGACATATATCAGTAATTACCTTATGTAATTTCACATAATATAAAATTAATTTAATTATTAATTTATAAAATTAGTTTCAATATTCTAATGTTTTCGCATTTTGATCGGCTAATACTTTTTTCCGGAGTATACGCACATATATCAGTAATTACCTTATGTAATTTCACATAATATAAAATTAATTTAATTATTAATTTATAAAATTAGTTTCAATATTTCAATATT
>NW_021853485.1:5370267-5370957 GCF_003651465.1 Formica exsecta
TGTGTGTGTGTGCGTGTGTGTGTGTGTGTGTGTATGTGACACGCGACAGTGGAAAAGTCAAAACTTGGCGTTATTATAGTCAACATTTTAAGCTAGCTCGAATAACAGTCACTTACAGAGTGCATTATGTTTATGTACCACACCAGCAACGGAAAAAATCGACTTCCGTGCTCTTTCGTTAAAAAAGATGATTATATCTCAATTATGACAATGGGCTCGAACGATCGACTTATCGCGTGTGCATTTAATCGGAACGAATAGCGCATTGTGAACAAACCCTCAGACAGAGAGGCGATGTCACCGCGAATGGTAAAAGCCTCGTCGAGATCGTTTCACGGTCTGGCAAACATCGATCAATGAGCAGAGCCGGTTTGTGAGAATGACGAGTTTGCCACTGAGAAACCGCAATCCTATCTACTCTGTTCAGACTGCAACTCACAAACATCGATCTTGAATGCAATAGAGAATCTAGGTAAACTATCGCGATAGTAATCGGTTCGGTAAAATAATCAGAAATTCAAACAGACATAGTGTAGCAGAGCGATAAAGAATATTAATCACTGGTCAGAAATAAAAAGATAAAAAAAGATAAAAAAGTACATAATTCGAAAAATTATATATATCGAAATTAGAAAAATACCAAATTGATGTATCAAAATTGAATTAAAAAGTAATATATATATAAAATTT
>NW_021853485.1:5371418-5380299 GCF_003651465.1 Formica exsecta
TATAGAAAAATTTTTATATAGAAATTTATAGAAAAATATATATTATTTATCAATTATTCATCAGATCGATATTTTCCTAGAAAATGAAAAAATCATTTTATTTTACATATTTTGATTTACTCAATATTAATTCGATTATAGAAATAATCTTGCGTTTCTTGCCTTGATCAGAACAGCAATTGTTGCGCGAGCAACCCAGCAAATGCCTACAAATGTGGCCTATTACTGTCAACGCCTATAAAATAATATTTTTCACATCGGCTGTCTTGCTGCAAGTGTTGTAGATATCATTCACAAGTTACAATCAATTTAAGTAAGCAGGCAAAATAGTCAACAATGCATTTCTCTCTTCAATGAACTATTAATAACGCTTCCTGATTCAGAAGTCATTCATACGAATTGTTACGTAACGCGGTTATGCATGTACTTATTACAATATTATTATAATGCCAACTACATAGACCAAAGTATTAGAATATGCAAAAGAAAAGATAAAAGCACGTAACGCTTAAAAAAATAAAAATATAAATTCTATTTCTAAAAAATGAAAGAAGATTCACTTCTAATGTATAACGTGGAAAAATAAGAAAAATGAGAGAAATCAATTCAAAATAGGATATAAAATAGAGACACAAATCAGCGATTATAAATGTTTCTTGCCATAATTCTTTAAAAAATGGCATGTTCCGACGTCGCGTGGATGAAAAGAAAATAGTTACGCTACTAAATGCAATTAAAACATCGAAGAAAATACGATACTGCTATTTTACAATAGCATATATATAATATAAATCGGCGAGAAAAATCAAAGAGAGGAGATTTATGTGCGACGACCCGCGATAAATGACAGTTAATGGTGAAAACACAATCAACTAGAGAAATTTATTCGTTAGAAAACGAAGCCTTATGTATCTGGTCCATCAACTTGTCAGTTGTGAAACTAGAACGACTCTTGAAATAATCCGGACTAGGTTTTCCTCTTCAGATGTCTCTTACTCGCGTTATATATAAACACATTGTAGTTAAATATACATATAATATACCATTGTTGTGTGAACATATATAGCATTAAATTTTAAATTATATCAGTTTGATACATTGTACGAAGGAAACATTAGTGCAACACAGTTGATTACATAGTTTATACACCGAGAGCTATAATTATCACTTAATTGGGTTAATTAACGCAAGTTATAATTACGGTAATATAAGCATGGAAAAATTAACTCGCGGGGTTAAGACCACAAGTCTTGATAAGCGGGAAAATATGAAACTAGCAAAGAGTATCAGATAAAAAATGAAAAAATATTAAAAATTTAAAGAGAGCGAAGAAAATAAATTTAAAAAATAAATTGTTGCAGCTATGTAATTATAAACTACTGTACTATAAAAAAAACAAATTCCATAAAATTCCAGTTATATTTACTAAAGTTTCCATCGAATTATTAAATGTACTTGTTCACAAAAATTAACTAAAACTAATTTAAAAAAAGAAATTATTTATGATAATTGTATCGCCCAAATAAATCATTAAATAATCAAAATTTTAATAATACTGAAATTTTCTCTAAAGTAGCATGTATCACGTTGCAATGTTGAGAAAATATATACGTGTACATCATGTATGTAATTAGACAATTGGATTGTACATGCATAATGAACTTCACTTGGAGATCTTTGAAGGAGCACGCTTTCTCAATCGAATATCGATGGCTCTTTGTAGAGGCACTAAATAATGTTCCTGTTCATATTAACACGCGCGTCCTCCATTGCGTGTACTTAGGCGATCGATAAATCTCAAGTGACAGCGAAATCATGAAGTGACTACACACGAAAGTAGCTTGGAAATTCTATCGACTTAACGGCTTTCTAAGTAGCCTTTTCTCGTAAGACGCGTAAAAATATAAGACTGCTCTTGGGCATGGATCCTTTCTACCGTTACACCCCCGACTCTATCGTTGCAATAAGGACTGATTAAAATCGGATAAAAATAATATTTGTGACTTTCTATCCGTCATTCTGACAAAACATTTCATTTATTTTCACAGTTTAGCTCTTAATATTAATCATATGCTTAATAATACCGCGTATATCTCGTAACATTGTATCGCGATTATCAAAAAAGAATATTTGTGTTTGATCATTCATCAAACAGTGTTACGATCTAATCACTTAATAAATTTAATCAGGAGTTCTTTATGTGTCAGTCAAGGCTAGGGTTAAGGCTAACAAACGAGGAACCATTAACTGCTATTATTCATTAAAGAAAGTCGTATGATCGACGATTATAATGAAGGAAGCTGACACAAGAGAACGATAAGAACTGATCATGCCTCTTTATCGACACATCAAGAATTATAAATATCTTCTTCATTCAAAAATCATTCGCGATATTTACACGCATAGCAGGCATATAAATTGATGTCCAATAATGAAAATTAATGCGGCAAATTGAATGAAAGTATCGGATTAGATAAAGAATAAAGGTATAGGATTAATTGGATGTTGGTTATTAAATGTCTTTTTGTTCTGGTATATAAAATCCGATTTCTCTTGACTGACAGATCGTAATAATAGATCAAATACTCGAAATTGACTGAATATCGACTATTTATCAAGTTGAAATACGTCTGGTTTTTTAATTGCCAGAGAAAACTGATACAGAAATTCATAGCCCACACGTATTGCGTATTATAGAAATCAGAACACACCACTGTTTCAAAACTTTCTGTACATGATTGGTAAATAGAAAAACGAGTTTATTAATAATTATCAATGTTATCTTTCCTATTCTATCATAATGTTTAGTACAATGAATAGTTTCTAAAAAATATCCTGCACGCTATATCAAGAATTAGGAATTATGAAAATTTAAATAGCTTCAAGAGCTTCAATTTATTATGTATCGCGCGTAAAATATTTTTAAAGGCAAATCTTGCTGCAAAATATTTTGCTCTGCAACTGCGCTGTTGACAAATCATACACAGCTACATTATTTAGAAAAAAATGTTTTAATAGATGCACGCAGCTGCAAAATTGTGCTGTCATCGCGGTTTCATAAGAACGATAATTTTTACGTAGATCGAATTTATGTGTCACGCACATATTCGATGTCGTAAACGATACCTTGATTAGCACTAAATCTTGCTCTAGAAAAGGAAAAAAATTTCATAAAGCCGCTTGATCGCGTGTCGGGTTGGCTTTTCTTCCTGCTTTCTTGTTTGGGAGCGAGCACGGTCGAGACCCACGCGAAATTCAACAATTGTTGTCGTACAAAAAATGAAATTCTCTATGGTTAGGCACGTTCCAAGGCGTGTCCAGCCACCGCGTTGTGTGGGTATTGGCTTCCACGTGCCTTTGCCACCTTTGTAAGGTCGATCGATCATCTTACGATTAGTCGGCGCGCTGTGACGAAGTCGTTAAAATGCATGTGCAGCGGGTAAACGTGCTACAAACGAGCTCGAAACGGAAATGTCGTGAAATCAATGTATTGACACCTACTCAATATTACATCTCACAATACATTGTTGACATAAACCGATAAGTATAAACTCTATATGTGTATTTATAAATTAATTACGTTCTCTCAGAAACAACAGGAAATGAAATTAAATGCGATACAAAAAACTAATTAATATGCTTAAATATATATATATATATATATATTCAAGTTTACACATTACATCACAGGATATATTATAATTATATAGATTTTTTCATTTTTTCAACAGAATAATTTATTTATCTATTGTTTATCTTAGAATGCGTTCTCAATTATGTTTTAAACTGATTTAATTTGTTATTGAAACGAGCCTTACAATTTTTAATACAATCTGCAAAAAAAGTAAAATTATCCTTGATTATCAACGCTATTTTCGTCTTACAATGTTAACCGTCTACATGCTTCAAACAATTGTAGAAATTCTTTCTCGTTTGACCTCGGAGCGAAATTGGGCCACGACATATCGCGAGATGTTACCAATCCCGGTGGCATTATTATTGTACATTCCGCGGATCGTTATTCCCGGCTATGTGCTAAATAATACTACAAATACATATATATTCACGACGCGGCGTACGCTGAATCGCACGTATATGTATAATACCAAAACTGACGGCAAATCTAATGAGAAACTTGGCATTGTACAAAAAAGGATCCGACAAACTACACGTTTCGGAAAGACCGTCGTAAAAAATCTTAGAATACCAATGAACTCTCGCCATATGCGGCATTCTGATATTGTATTATATTTGGGTTCAAAGTAAGCACATTTTTTTATTTCATCTCTAAAAAAAAATAAAGCGATAAGGATAATTTAACATTTTAGATCTTTTATACACACACACAAAATATATATAAATAAATTCTGCAAAAAATCGAAATCACGAAAAAATACTTATCTATCTATAAGAAAATAAATCTTATAATCCCCGATGATATCATTTATAGAACATTTCTCAGACCATTTATATTCACCAAGATTCATTTATTAAATATCTGAGACTGATCATATACTCTATTTATGCTAGATTAAAAAATATCATTTTTTTCACTCCACTTCTGCAATTTAAAGATAATTTAGGTGTCAAGTGAAATTTATTGAATATCTCATACATTTTGCGTGATATAACTGTATATTGAGTAATCAGTGTTATCAGTGCTACTTTGAGTTAACCAATTCAAACAACTATGTATAGCAATGAAAATTGTGATACATTGAATATTACTTCTAATTTCCAACTGTTTCAATTACATTTCCGTTTAATATTTAAGTAGTTTAATCAAGGATTTAATCAATGTTTAGCTAATTCGCGCTATGTAACTTTTATGTTAATGATTAATTCATGTCAGACAAATGATATCTGACAATGAAATTTTAACGTCCGTTATCAGAATAATCATCTCTATTATTATGCAAACCGTTCTCGTTTGCTCGATGACCCACTTGAATCGGAATTCTGAGTTGAAGGACGCTAACTGCAATGATCGTAGTCGGATGCAAACATGACCGATCACGTCATAGTCACAACGGAAAATAAATATATGCGTTTGCAGAGTAGATTTAACTAATCGACACTTATTCGATTATATATAATTTTAATGGTTTGGAATCGCAAAATGAAAGCCTATGCTATATATTCTATTTGACTCTCTTCCTTCTCTCTCTTTATTTTTTCTCACATGACAGATAAAGCAGTTTTTAAAAAACTTATTATGTTTATCACATTTCGTTAATAAGAAGATTAATATTATTACAAATAACTATAAAAGACATTAGTTAAAATATATTAAAAATTTAATTCACTCAAAACAGAGTGCCAAATTCACATAGATTTCACGATTTGCTTCTTTGATTGCAGCGCGACGATAAATACGCGCGCACTAGAAACTTCCCTGTCATCGTCAAAAGTGTTGGTGCAGTATAACTTCGTCCGCGTGCATCCCAGAAATTGGATGTGCTTCGCATTGTTAGATGTGGTTTCGCCGTGGGTCATTCCTGATGGCAAAGATATATGTAGAATTCGTCACATAACGAAACGAGAACTCGCCTAATGTTGCTGAGAAAATGTTGCATATTATAGAAACAATTCCAACAAGTATCATTTGAACGAGTCGAATCATTTAACGAAATAACTAATAACTATTGCCCAAATATTTCAATAGCAGAAATTTGTACGCAATGATATAAATCAAATAGCTAGGGATTAAAAAAAGTAAATATAAAAATCAACACAAAATAACTGGAATCGCAAAATGAAAGCCTATGCTATATATTCTATTTGACTCTCTTCCTTCTCTCTCTTTATTTTTTCTCACATGACAGATAAAGCAGTTTTTAAAAAACTTATTATGTTTATCACATTTCGTTAATAAGAAGATTAATATTATTACAAATAACTATAAAAGACATTAGTTAAAATATATTAAAAATTTAATTCACTCAAAACAGAGTGCCAAATTCACATAGATTTCACGATTTGCTTCTTTGATTGCAGCGCGACGATAAATACGCGCGCACTAGAAACTTCCCTGTCATCGTCAAAAGTGTTGGTGCAGTATAACTTCGTCCGCGTGCATCCCAGAAATTGGATGTGCTTCGCATTGTTAGATGTGGTTTCGCCGTGGGTCATTCCTGATGGCAAAGATATATGTAGAATTCGTCACATAACGAAACGAGAACTCGCCTAATGTTGCTGAGAAAATGTTGCATATTATAGAAACAATTCCAACAAGTATCATTTGAACGAGTCGAATCATTTAACGAAATAACTAATAACTATTGCCCAAATATTTCAATAGCAGAAATTTGTACGCAATGATATAAATCAAATAGCTAGGGATTAAAAAAAGTAAATATAAAAATCAACACAAAATAACAAAATTTCTTTTCAACAATATTGAGAATGCGGATATTAATTGCATTACATTTAAAAAATAAAATTACTGCATTAATTAGCTTCGCGTAAAATAACATGGCTTTTTGATGAGAAAGGAAAAGAGTAGAATTTAGTTGGATTTTTGTTATTCGTGTTTGTTGCATTTATTATATAATATATTAAATCGTATATGCGCCCGTTTATTCCAGTTTTCGACAATCTCCATACCTCATATCCGTGATTTTATTAAACGACCAACTTTATAACATAAATCATGATTTAATAGACGTCGGAACATTGCATTCTCTTAGTAAATTGATGTGGTCAGCATGGTCGATAGAGTAAAAACTTGTGTCGACATTGAGTAATGAAATCGAGAAACCACGAATTTTCTCGTAAATTACAGCGAGTAAAGTTGTTTACACGGGTTTACACGGATATTGTAAACGTCCTCATCAAAGCACTTTTCAAAAAGGGGGAAATGCGCGATTAAGACTTAAGTCACTGCTTTGTCGAGAGGGGATTTGCGGCTACACCTGCATCCACCACGCACGCTACATCTGCAGTTCGCTGATCGATCGATAACCGATATCTGGTAGGGTGAGGTAGCGAGAAATAGAAAAAGATATGAGAATATAAACTTTCCTACGTGGAGAGACTGCAAAAATTATAACACACGTTTTCTATTAAATTATCTGTTATCATTACATTTTGATTATTTTATATTGGTCGTATAATAATTATATTTAATGACATATTTATAATTATTTCTCGAGAATTATTTGGCTATTTTAAATATCGGACGTAAATTAATAAATTATAAAGTATTAAACGCAACAAGAATGCGAGATAATATAAACATTTTTGAAATATTAGCTTTTCTCTAGAGAAAATTACATGTTGCGACGGTAATCTCGGACGCGAAAATATAGATATTGTATCGTGCCTGTTTCTTCTATCAAAATGGAGAAGTATATGCGAGAGTAAAAGTGAACGCTGATTATTCTATTAAAGATCAAGAGAGTAATACGGTAACGTAAAAGTGCTAATTGCCATTATTGATGTAAAATAAGATTATGCGGATAAAAATAAATATTACGAATAATTGCCAGTCTCATCATTTAAGAGAAATTACTTTGCGATATATAATAATACATTGTATTAGCACGAGTGCAACGACAGGATCTAGGTTGCCGTTCAAATAGGATATGCTCAATCGAATGAAAGTGAAGATCGCACGCGGATAAAGTGTCACATGCGTTCATGCAACTGATTAACATGGGTCATCTGTACGTGCAAAACAAAATGAGCAGACCGAGAAAAGTGGATGTCATTAAGCAAAACCGGTTCTTTCCAGAAATCAGAGACGACATAAATAATTAATCAAATGATAGGAATAATATTCATCTTTCACAAATGTTGAATAAGTTAATTATTTTAATCTTTTTTTCTCTCTTTATGTCCCTATAATCTGTTTACGCTTCCTTGATTTTTGGTGGAGTGTAAATTATGTTGAAACAACATAATCAGTTCCATTACATAAATATGAAAAATATAAATGATGTTTATTGCATTATGATTTTGTTTGTGGTAATAAATCTCATTCGTGTACGAGAGTCGCTTTAATTCTGCTTCCAATGTGTAAAATGTTAAAGTTAAAATTATACCACTTTCTTTATTTAGAAAAGTTTGTTCTTTCTCTCTTTAGGAACAGTGTAAGTTATGATTAAAAACAAGCACGTATCTGTGTTTCTCCCTTTGTTACTGAAAATATATAATAAAAGGTGTAAGCTTTTTCAGAATAAGCGCTTTCCACATGGGTGAAACTGGCATTTTGGGTTGCTTGACAACGCAGAATCTCTGAAACGAATTTTTGAAATGTGTTGCAATGGAGATCCCGTGCTTTCTCGCAAATAAATATGCAGGCAATAGCGTATTGTGGACGCAATGCGGTCCCGCATTGCAAGAATATATTTTAACCGTCTGCACCGATAAGTCGGCGATTCTTATCTCGTGTATTCAAAGCCGCACAGTTCGTAAAAAACTTGTAAAATCCCATATCACGTGTTACTTGCCGATCTACTCCAAGAACGAGATTTGACGGAGAAAATTGCGATCATCGATTTTGTGCCACGGAAATATATAGGTTGGCCAACCGTAAACGGAGTGAAAGCTCTAATTAAGCGGGCGAAAAGCTTTCACCCGCCTGCTTTTCAGAAATCGACTTTGCCGTGCAATCGCCGACAATACGTTTCGCCCGTTTAACGAGTGTTAAACGATTGAGTGATGTCAAAAATTGCTGACGTTATCTTAGTGTTATTAAATTGCAAGAGAGATACACAGCGGAGATACGCGATTACATTCTCCCCGAGCACGACAGTAGATAACCGGCATTTAATTAAAGTAGTTTGTGAAAGGACATGAGATGTATTACGACAAAATCGATTTTTATTACCGTGTAGTAGCACTAAAAGCACCTTTCTCAGATATATATATATATATA